>NW_028259461.1:4753306-4810020 GCF_056163025.1 Triticum urartu | reverse complement strand
ACTTCCCCTCCAAACAATTCGCGCTAAAATTGATTATTGCTGCTATCCAATTCGGACTATCTATGGAGTATTAGGTGTAAAAATTTGGATATTCGTAGACGAAGAATAAGTAATCTTGTCTTCGGATTCTGTCCATTGATAGAATAAAAAATGACAAGAGACTTTTTTCCTGAAATCCCTGCAAAAGAAGAAATTATACCTCTTTCTATAAGATTTAATGAAAATTGATAAATCATTTAATATAATTGCTATGCTTAGTGTGTGACTCGTTATTTTTTTCTTTTTTTTAAGAAAAAAACTTAGTAATTATAGAAAATTAACTAATAACCAACCTATTGCTTCGTATTGTCGAGATCCTAACTAAGAAACAGTCACTATATGAATAAATACCTCTATCATAACATAAATGAGTAGATGTGTCATATAGTTGTAGCAACTGCAATTTTTTCTCTAAAAAAGAAAAGGGATTCTAGGTTGTGAAGCAAAACTAAAGGGATGTGGATAAAGGGAGGGATGATAGAAAGAAGGAAGAGGAAATAAATAAGATATAGGATTCCACTATGTATGGTCTATGAATTACATCATAAAAGGCAATGTGATAAAGCATCAATATAATAAAAATAATAGAGAATTAAAAATTGTAACTTGAAACAAGAACTACAAATTTAAAGCAATAATAAAGAGCCGCCCGGGTTAATAAAACTGAGAAAATTAACTCGGAAAGAAATTTTTTGGAAGCTCCGTTGCGGGATTCAGACCTAACCATTCAAGGAGAAGCAGTGGGAACGACAGAACCTATGATTCCATAGGATTTTATTGAAAAGAATCCTAACACTTCATTGGGTGGATGGCGGAACAAACCAAAAAAATTGTCTTATTTGGTAAGTTTATAAATTAACAAATAAGACAGGAAAGAGTAAATATTCGCCCGCGAAATTCTTATTGAATTAGAATACTTTACCGCGATTCAATAAGAGTAAAAATAAGGATTTTTTTAAGAAGGATTACATTATCTATAAATATAGAATTTAGATAAATATACACACACATCTGGATATATTCTAGATCTTCTTTTTTGACTATATATTATATTTTTCTGTTTTAACAAATTCAATATAAAAAAAACCGAACTTTTTCTATTATCTATTAATGTGTATCTATCCGTACCGTAATATTTTGGAATATTATGAATTAGAGAAATTTACATGCTTTCTGATTCCATTCGCGAGGAGCTGGATGAGAAGAAACTCTCATGTCCAGTTTTGCAGTAGAGATGGAACTAAGAAAGAGAACCATCGACTATAACCCCAAAAGAACCAGATTTCGCAAACAACATAGAGGAAGAATGAAAGGAAAATCCTGCCGAGGCAATCGTATTTGTTTTGGTAGATATGCTCTTCAAGCACTTGAACCCGCTTGGATCACGGCGAGACAGATAGAAGCAGGACGAAGAGCAATAACACGATATGCACGTCGTGGTGGAAAAATATGGGTACGTATATTTCCCGACAAACCGGTTACACTAAGACCCACGGAAAACACGTATGGGCTCGGGAAAGGGGTCCCCCGAATATTGGGTATCCGTTGTTAAACCTGGTCGTATACTTTATGAAATGGGGGGAGTATCTGAAACTGTAGCTAGAGCAGCTATCTCCATAGCTGCCAGTAAAATGCCCATACGAAGTCAATTTATTCGATTAGAGATATAGAACCCTAAAAGGGGTATGGAAGATAAAAAAAAATGCTCGGTTTTTCTTTCTGGAAAGACAATATTTCTTTCATCCTTTTGCATTGAAATAACAAATTGAAATCAAAATAATATGATTCAACCTCAGACCCTTTTAAATGTAGCAGATAATAGTGGAGCTCGAAAATTGATGTGTATTCGAGTCATAGGAGCTGCTGGTAATCAGCGATATGCTCGTATTGGTGATGTTATTGTTGCTGTAATCAAAGACGCATTGCCCCAAATGCCTCTAGAAAGATCCGAAGTAATTCGAGCTGTAATTGTACGTACATGTAAAGAGTTCAAATGCGAAGACGGTATAATAATCCGCTATGATGACAATGCTGCGGTTATAATTGATCAAAAAGGCAATCCAAAAGGAACTCGAGTTTTTGGCGCGATTGCCGAGGAATTGAGAGAATTGAATTTTACCAAAATAGTTTCATTAGCTCCTGAAGTATTATAAATACTAGTAGGCGAAATTGAGACCAAAGAATTAATTTAGTAGATTGTGTTTTACGTATATGTTTTAAAATCCAAAATGAAAAAAAAAAAAAGAAAACATGTTGATTATAGAAAAATTAGGAGGAACCTAGAATTAGAGTCTTATGGGCAAGGACACTATTGCTGATTTACTAACCTCTATAAGAAATGCGGACATGAATAAAAAAGGAACAGTTCGAGTAGTATCTACAAATATTACCGAAAACATTGTTAAAATACTTCTACGAGAGGGTTTTATTGAAAGTGTTCGGAAACATCAGGAACGTAACAGATATTTCTTGGTTTCAACTTTGCGACATCAAAAGAGAAAGACTATAAAAGGAATATATAGAACAAGAACCTTTTTAAAGCGTATCAGCCGACCCGGCTTACGAATTTATACCAACTATCAAGGAATTCCTAAAGTTTTGGGTGGAATGGGAATTGCTATTCTTTCTACTTCTCGAGGAATAATGACAGATCGAGAAGCTCGACTAAACAGAATTGGGGGAGAAGTCTTATGTTATATATGGTAATCGCCCCGCCTATAGTGCTCGAATTCTATCTCGCCCTTCCTATTTTTAAAATAAAAATAGAAAAATAGGAGAAAAAAAATATGACAGAAAAAAAAAATAGGAGAGAAAAAAAAACCCGAGAGAAGCAAAAGTAACTTTCGAAGGTTTAGTTACGGAAGCCCTACCCAATGGAATGTTCCGCGTTCGGCTAGAGAATGACACCATCATCCTAGGCTATATTTCAGGAAAGATACGGTCTAGTTCTATACGAATACTGATGGGGGATAGGGTCAAAATTGAAGTAAGTCGTTATGATTCAAGCAAGGGACGTATAATTTATAGACTTCCCCATAAGGATTCGAAGCGTATCGAAGACTCGAAGGATAGCGAAGATTTGAAGGATAGCGAAGATTTGAAGGATACCAAAGATTCAAAGGATTAGGTTTTTCTTTTTTTTTCTAGGGTAATAAATTCTAAGTTCTAAAATTCAAGCGAAGAGACTTATTTTTTCCAAAAGATTAGATTCATAGTTTAAAAAAGGATACGGAAATATGAAAATAAGAGCTTCCGTTCGTAAAATTTGTACAAAATGTCGACTGATTCGTAGGCGTGGACGAATTAGAGTCATTTGCTCTAATCCGAAGCATAAACAAAGACAGGGGTAATCTTTCGAAAAAGAACTTTACTTTCTAAAAAGTAAAAAAAAGTACCCGCGGAAATGTTCCAATTCCAAATAAAATAATTTCATTTAAAATAATTAAAGTAAAGGGTTTATTTTACCCTGAAACGGATATCTTTGTATCTTTTTTTCTTTTTTTTATTTCTAACTCATATTTATGAGATAATAAAATATGGCAAAAGCTATACCAAAAATTGGTTCACGTAAGAAAGTGCGTATTGGTTTACGTAGGAATGCACGTTTTAGTTTACGGAAGAGTGCACGTAGAATAACAAAAGGGGTTATTCATGTTCAAGCTAGTTTCAACAATACCATTATAACTGTTACAGACCCACAAGGTCGGGTGGTTTTTTGGTCCTCGGCCGGTACTTGTGGATTCAAAAGCTCAAGAAAAGCATCACCCTATGCTGGTCAAAGAACAGCAGTAGATGCTATTCGTACAGTAGGTTTGCAACGAGCAGAAGTTATGGTAAAGGGCGCTGGTAGTGGAAGAGATGCCGCATTACGAGCCATTGCTAAAAGTGGTGTGCGATTAAGTTGTATACGCGATGTAACACCTATGCCGCATAATGGATGTCGACCGCCTAAAAAAAGACGTCTGTAAAAGAATTAACCCGCTTTCAACTTTCATTTCAAGAGAAATAAACGATTCAATGATAAAATAATAATACTAGTCTATTATGGTTCGAGAGGAGGTAGCAGGATCCACTCAAACACTACAGTGGAAGTGTGTTGAATCAAGAGTAGATAGTAAGCGCCTTTATTATGGTCGTTTCATTCTGTCCCCGCTTAGAAAAGGTCAAGCGGACACCGTCGGTATTGCCTTGCGAAGAGCTTTACTTGGAGAAATAGAAGGAACATGTATCACACGTGCAAAATTTGGGAGCGTGCCGCACGAGTATTCTACAATAGCAGGTATTGAAGAATCCGTACAAGAAATTTTACTAAATTTGAAAGAAATTGTATTGAGAAGTAATCTCTATGGAGTTAGAGACGCATCCATTTGCGTCAAAGGTCCTAGATACATAACTGCTCAAGATATCATCTTACCGCCTTCCGTAGAAATCGTTGATACGGCACAACCTATAGCTAACTTGACAGAGCCCATTGATTTCTGTATTGATTTACAGATCAAGAGAGATCGTGGATATCAGACAGAACTCAGAAAGAACTATCAAGATGGAAGTTATCCTATAGATGCTGTATCCATGCCTGTTCGAAATGTGAATTATAGTATTTTTTCTTGTGGGAATGGAAATGAAAAACACGAGATACTTTTTCTAGAAATATGGACTAATGGAAGTTTAACCCCTAAGGAAGCACTTTATGAGGCTTCTCGTAATTTGATTGATTTATTTCTTCCTTTTCTACACGCGGAGGAAGAGGGCGCTAGTTTCGAAGAAAATAAAAACAGGTTTACTCCACCCCTTTTTACTTTTCAAAAAAGATTAACTAATCTAAAGAAAAACAAAAAAGGAATTCCATTGAATTGTATTTTTATTGATCAATTAGAATTGACTTCTAGAACGTATAATTGTCTAAAAAGGGCCAATATACATACACTATTGGACCTTTTGAGTAAGACTGAAGAAGATCTTCTGAGAATTGACAGTTTTCGTATGGAAGATAGAAAACATATATGGGACACTCTAGAGAAGCATCTCCCAATTGATTTACTTAAGAATAAACTCTCGTTTTAAATCCATTGCAATTTTTTTTCTTCTTCTTTTTCGAGTTAGAATAAAAAGAAAACAATTTAGCATCTTTGGTACAATCTATATTTTCGCGAAATGGATCATAATAAAATGGATTTTAGGTATCTAGGGAAGATTCACTTGGAAGTAACTATTTCCTAGATACCTATGGTACTTCACGGTTGAATGAATCAAAAAATATCTAAAAAAGACCTAAAGTTAATGATTTATCAATGGGTAATGTTGCTCCAATACCTAACCAAAGAGCTACTACAGTACCGATTAAAAAAACGGTCGTAGCTACTGGGCGGCGAAATGGATTTTGGAATTTATTGACATTCTCTAGAAAAGGTACTGTCAATAAGCCTGTTGGCACAGAAACCATTAAAAGAACGCCCAATAACTTATTGGGTACCGTACGGAGTATTTGAAACACGGGAAAGAAGTACCACTCGGGTAATATTTCCAGAGGAGTTGCAAACGGATCTGCCGGTTCACCAATCATTGATGGCTCGAGAACCGCTAAACCTACATTACATGCAATAGTACCTAGAATTACTACTGGAAAAATATATAAAAGATCGTTGGGCCATGCGGGTTCCCCGTAATAATTATGTCCCATCCCTTTAGCTAATTTAGCTCTTAATACAGGATCATTTAAGTCTGGTTTCTTTGTTATTGGGATAGGTGAACTCTTTAGGATCCATCCCCCAAAGGAACCGGACATGAGAATTTATCATCATCCGGCTCGAGCAAGAGTGAAAGAAATAAGACCGCGGAAGATCCTTAATAGAATTAAGGTTTATAATGACTCAATGACTCTAGGCAAGAAAAGCTTTATCAGATTCTCTTTTCCGAAGTTGCACCTACAACTACTCATTGAAAATAATCCTATTCTTATGGGTAAATGCTCAATATCCAAGTGGGCTTACAAATTTGATCATGATCAATTGCTTTGTGGATTGTCTCATGTCTCTTGATTAGTTGGTATTTATCCCCTCAATATCGCAAGTTTCTTACCTCCAAACAAAATATTTACTTGTTACTAATAAAAAATCAAAAAGTTTAGCCTACATTCTTCCTTAGATCCCTTCTTTTACTCCGATAGTATTGCGGATCACAATCGATGCAAAGAAAATGAATGCATTTCCATACTATAATAAAAAGGTAAGTGTAATAAATAGAGAACTGGATCATGTCACATGACTTATTCCATTTCTACTCTATGGGATCTTACGGAGCCTGTTCATGGATGACATGGTTGCGGTATGATCATAGAAGATATTCTCCTCAAGTGAACCAGCCTATCCTTCCTAGGTAGGGGACTTACATGTTGATTGGATGCGGAGACACCTTTGGTTGTGAATTCTAATGTGGCAGATCCAATTCTTTATCTGCATGGCCAAATCAATAATTCAAGTCACACACTCCCATAATCCGCCTTTTTTCTTTCGTAAAATTAACTTCAACTATTTGTATTGTATAAAAATACTTTGGAGTTGAAGAGAAGTATCCAAATGACATGTGTTATTTTACAATAACCCATGCTTGTAGCAATGAAATACCAAAACCTACCCGATATGATATATGATAATTATAATTCTCTATGATATGCCTTCCCTATAAAGGACCCGAAATACCTTGCTTACGTATCATTGGAAAGTGCATTAACATAAATACGGCAGTAAGCAGAGGCAGTACAAAGGTATGTAAACTATAAAAACGAGTCAAAGTGGATTGGCCCACACTAGCACTTCCGCGTAATAACTCCACTAAAGGCGATCCTATTACCGGAATGGCGTCAGGTACACCTGTCACAATTTTGACTGCCCAATAGCCAATTTGATCCCAAGGCAAAGAATAACCAGTTACACCAAATGATGCAGTCAAAACAGCCAAAACCACACCTGTGACCCAAGTTAATTCGCGGGGTTTTTTAAATCCCCCTGTGAGATACACACGAAATACATGCAGGATCATCATTAAAACCATCATACTTGCTGACCATCGATGAACTGATCGGATTAACCAACCAAAGTTGGCCTCGGTCATTATGTATTGAACCGAGGAAAAAGCCTCTGTAACGGTTGGTCGGTAGTAAAAAGTCATAGCAAAACCGGTAGCGACTTGTACTAGAAAACAAGTAAGTGTAATTCCCCCTAAACAATAAAATATGTTGACATGGGGAGGAACATATTTACTAGTTATATCATCTGCAATTGCCTGAATCTCAAGACGTTCCTCAAACCAATCATATACTTTATTGAGATAGGTAACTAACCCGAGTCCCCCTCTAAGAGCCGTATATGAAAATTTCATCTCGTACGGCTCAAGCAGAAACACAAAAATTTTCAACGAATATTAGAAAAAAGGTTCAAAACTTCATCAGCCACTGAATTGGGTCGATTTGCCTTGAAGATATCAAATAAGAAAAATCCGGAATATCTTCTTTGTGATGATAATGCCAAAAAATCTCAAGTTGGCGCGTCTTTCTTTCTTCCTTTCCCTTATGTTGGTCATTAGAGGCTTCTTGACTTTTCTCTTCCCTATAAAGGATTTGTTTTTTTATGCGTAATATAGAAATTATCTTGTTGAGATCCTATGAATCAGTTCAATTAAAACCTTAGATTCATACTAGAGCCACGATGATTTAGTCTCAAGCTAAACAAAAGGCAAGGGTTCTTCGAATAAGAACCGCTTGATAATCATTTATTGAATCAGTGTAATGACTCGACAAAATCGAGAGAAAAAAAGTTGTCTTTTGGGCAAACAAAATTGGAAGGAAGAAAATTTCTTTTTTATTTTTATTTAAGAACTACTTGAATTTTTCAGTCTGGTTGCGAGGTCTTAATAGTGAGTATGAATCATAGTTCCATTTTTTTTTGATCCACTCTATCTATTTCGTGTTCCAGATACTAGAATAAATAATATCTGACGAATTAGAATCATCTTGATAGAGATAACAGGCCCTTTCTATGTATTATCAATAGGATCAATTCTAACAAGTCACACACTCATATTCCAGAGATACCGAAACAAAAAAATTCCGCGGTCGAACTACCATAATATCTAGAAATGTAGATCTTAAACTAGAAAGGCTTTTTTGGATGGAAAAACTCTGACTTCCTAGTTTTAGTTAGTAGAAACCTAATTGGTTAAAATTCCGTCCAGTAAAACGGAAGAATTATAAATTTCTAAAATGATAGATAGGAATATAGCGAATAAAGCCATTGCGATCCCCATAAAAGGAGTAGTCCCCCAACCCGGGGCGACTTTCCCATATTCCGAATTCAAGGGTTTCAGTAAACTACCTGCACCAGTTCGTTTTGGCCTAGGTTTAGAACTATCTTCAACGGTTTGTGTAGCCATAAATTCTATTTAATCATTGGTGTTGACTTTGTATACTATTCCGTTGTAGTTGTAAATACACGATCTTTTCGTAGATCCATTGTAATCTTGAAATTCTATAAAAATGGAAACAGCAACTTTAGTCGCCATCTCCATATCTGGTTTACTTGTAAGCTTTACTGGGTATGCCTTATATACCGCGTTTGGGCAACCCTCTCAACAATTAAGAGATCCATTCGAAGAACACGGAGACTAATTTAAGTAAGAAGTCTCCCAGATAGGGGGACTTCTTACTTAAATGAAATTATTTTATTCTTTTAGTTGGAGTTGGTGGAACCTTAGGTGGTTCTCGGAAGAAGATAGCGAAAAAAATTATCCCTAAAGTCGAAACTAAAAGGAACGTATAAACCAATGCTTCCATAGATTCGATCCTGGTTTATTTACAATTATAACTTCCACACCTATTCATTTGTCATTTGGGATAATTTCCCATATAAAGAAAGAAAAAGAGTCAAAGAAAGGATGGGAGATGTTTCCCATGTCAAATCAAAAAAGAGAGGTGAAAGATACTATAACAATGTGTATCAAACTGCCTGTTTCCTTGTAGTTGGATCTCCCACTTTTTGGAATGTTCCAAATTCCACTTGAGCATCCAAATCTGGATCAATACCAGCAAAAACATCTCGGAACAATGTTCTAGCGCCATGCCAAATGTGTCCGAAAAAGAAGAGCAAAGCAAAGGTAGCATGACCAAAAGTGAACCAACCCCTTGGACTGCTGCGAAAAACACCATCAGATTTCAAAGTAGCCCGGTCTAATTCAAAAATTTCCCCTAATTGAGAACGCCTCGCATATTTTTTTACAGTAGCAGGATCAGAATAACTTACTCCATTAAGTTCGCCACCATAGAACTCCACCGTTACACCTACTTGTTCAACACTATATTTGGATTCTGCTCTTCTAAAAGGAACGTCTGCTCTAACAATTCCCTCCTCATCTACCAAAACAACCGGAAATGTTTCAAAAAAAGTAGGCATACGGCGTACAAAAAGCTCACGTCCTTCTTTATCTCTAAAGACGGGATGTCCTAACCATCCAACAGCTATTCCATCCCCATTGTCCATTGAGCCTGCTCTGAATAATCCCCCTTTTGCCGGATTATTACCAATATAATCATAAAAGGCTAATTTTTCGGGAATTTTAGACCAAGCTTCTGATAAACTAAGATTTTCGGCTAAACCATTGCTAACTCTTCGATATATTTCTTGCTGAAAGTATCCCTGATCCCACTGATAACGAGTAGGCCCAAATAATTCGATTGGGGTCGTTGCTGACCCATACCACATAGTTCCAGCAACTACGAAAGCTGCAAAAAAAACAGCAGCGATACTACTGGAAAGTACAGTTTCAATATTGCCCATACGTAATCCTTTATATAGACGTTGAGGCGGACGGACACTAAGATGGAATAAGCCCGCTAATATACCCAATGTACCCGCAGCAATATGATGAGAAGCTATTCCCCCCGGAACAAAAGGATCAAAACCTTCTGCACCCCACGCTGGATTTACAGCTTGTACTTTTCCAGTTAGTCCATAAGGATCGGATACCCATATCCCAGGACCATACAAACCCGTTACATGAAATGCCCCAAAGCCAAAGCAAGCCACCCCTGCAAGAAATAAATGAATTCCAAAGATCTTGGGCAAATCCAAAGAGGGTTTTCCCGTCCGCTCATCAGAGAATATTTCTAGGTCCCAATATACCCAATGCCAGATCGCTGCCAAGAAACACAAGCCAGAAAACACAATATGCGTACCTGCCACACCTTCATAACTCCAAATACCCGGATTTGTTACAGTTCCTCCTGAAATACTCCAACCACCCCACGAATCCGTTATTCCTAAACGAGTCATGAAGGGAATTACGAACATACCTTGTCTCCACATTGGATCCAGAACAGGATCAGAGGGATCAAAAACTGCTAATTCGTATAAAGCCATTGAGCCAGCCCAACCAGAAACTAGAGCTGTGTGCATTATATGCACCGCAAGCAATCGACCCGGATCATTCAATACGACAGTATGAACACGATACCAAGGCAAACCCATGGAAATACCCCTTTAGCAAAGAAAAATAGACACGATGTCGCTTTATTTTATCGCATTGAAAAAGACTATCCATATCCTATGTACCTAACCCTTCTAGGGGATTCTGTGTCAGAAAGCGCGAATATTTATTTCATTCCATTAAAAATAAGAAGCCAATTCTGTTCATAAGAAGAAAGAGAAGCAGATCTATTCTATACTCGATAAGTGCCAATATGCAATGGGTAACTTGGCCAATTTGGAAAAAACGAAGAATAGATCGCTACCCCTCTTTGTTTAGCATTCAAATCACCCATTCCCTTTTCTTTATTCAATCTGTCTTACATTCCTTATATGTATAACCTTTCAATCTACGTATTAATAGAATCTATAATATTCATATAGAATAAGAATAAAAATTAAGACAATAAACTGCGGATTCTTTCTTTCTGTTCCATTCTTACGTTTCCATATTAAAGTGTGGTTTTCTTACTTAAATTTAATAATATTAATCTAATATGCCCATTGGTGTTCCAAAAGTACCTTACCGGATTCCTGGAGATGAAGAAGCGACTTGGGTTGACTTATACAATGTTATGTATCGAGAAAGGACACTTTTTTTAGGTCAAGAGATTCGTTGCGAGATCACGAATCATATTACAGGTCTCATGGTATATCTGAGTATAGAAGATGGAATTAGTGATATTTTTTTGTTTATAAACTCCCCAGGCGGGTGGCTAATCTCAGGAATGGCTATTTTTGATACGATGCAAACGGTGACACCAGATATATATACAATATGCCTCGGAATAGCCGCCTCCATGGCGTCCTTCATTCTGCTTGGAGGAGAACCCACCAAGCGTATAGCATTCCCTCACGCGAGGATTATGCTTCACCAACCTGCTAGTGCTTATTATCGGGCAAGGACACCAGAATTTTTACTAGAAGTAGAAGAGTTACACAAAGTTCGCGAAATGATCACAAGGGTTTATGCAGTAAGAACAGGCAAGCCTTTTTGGGTTGTATCCGAAGACATGGAAAGGGATGTTTTTATGTCAGCAGACGAAGCCAAAGCTTATGGACTTGTCGATATTGTAGGGGATGAAATGATTGACAAGCACTGCGATACTGATCCAGTGTGGTTTCCAGAAATGTTTAAGGATTGGTAGTGTCCGGATTTCTTGTAAAGTTATTTCACAGCTAAATTCGTGTTTTCCTCGATTTAATAGAAAATAGAAAGACTTCATGATGAGCAATCATCAGGTTAAGATGGATCTAAACCAATCCATTTTTTTCTATATACATACAACATGCCGACGGTTAAACAACTTATTAGAAACGCAAGACAGCCAATACGAAATGCTCGAAAAACGGCCGCGCTTAAAGGATGCCCTCAGCGTCGAGGAACATGTGCTAGGGTGTATGTGCGACTCGTTCAGATCATGACTTCAAACAAATATAAAAAAAATTGAAGTATCCATGATTAGTACCAATGAATAGGATATAGCTTCTCTATCCTAGATTTCTATGGTATATGGAATTTATGGTTTCCTTTGGTGCAAATCCAATTATCTAAATTGGAAATAAGAAGCAATTCTCCCATTGGTAGCAAATGGTTATCCATTAAGCGGAGGAAATAGTAATAAAAAGAAAAAGGCTTATGCTCCTTTATCTTAAAAGAACGGACTAACAGGGTCAGCTACTTAGCCAACTTTCATAATTAAATACCGTCACTGTATGGATAACTCTTATTGTGAAAAGAGCTATTTACTCTATAATGGATAGGTAGAGCCAAAGAATGTGGACTATACAAGTTCGCAATACCTTTTGATGAAAGAAAGGGCTCCGGTGTATAGAGAGGGCCTCACCGTTTAAAAGGGAACCATAGAAACGATGGAACCCACTATTTTTTTTAGTATTATTAGAATGAATTTGTTATTTCGTATAGAAATAACTGAACGGAGTGGAATAAAAAATCGTGGTTGGGAAGGTTACTATAGCAAAAGCCATTGGAATTAATATTTTATATATCGGAATAATTAGTTTTGTTATTAATGAGAAAAAGGGTGGCTAAAAGAAGAGAAATCATTAGTTATTCATTAAGGTTAATTTGATTCAATGACCAGAGTTCCGCGAGGATATATAGCCCGGAGACGACGAACAAAAATGCGTTCATTTGCCTCAAACTTTAGAGGGGCTCATTTAAGACTTAATCGAATGATTACCCAACAGGTAAAAAGAGCTTTTGTTTCCTCTCATCGAGATAGAGGTAGGCAAAAGAGGGATTTTCGTCGTTTGTGGATCACTCGGATAAACGCAGCAACGCGGGTATATAAAGTATTCGATAGTTATAGTAAATTAATACACAACCTGTACAAGAAGAAATTGATTCTTAATCGTAAAATGCTTGCACAAGTAGCTGTATCAAATCCAAATAATCTTTACACGATTTCCAATAAAATAAAGATCATCAATTAAAGGTATAAATAAAGTAATATACTGGAATAATAAAAGATGAATTCCCGGAGAGGGAACTCCGGGAAGATACAATAAATTAAGATTAAGTGGTAGGAATCAACGAGCTGGATTACTTTCTTTATAATATATATAGGTCTGGCCCTTTCGAATTCGAATAAAACATCAACAATCGGAACTTAAGTTCCGGTTGTTGTTTCTTAAATTTTGGTTGTTGTTTCTTAAGTTTCGATTGGAATTGTACTTTTGCGTTAATTGAGGAATATGTCTATTTTTTCTGGGTCTAGAACCTGTAATTATTGAAATTGACTGGGCTTGAAATTGCTTTTCGTTCTCATAGTTACGAAACGGTAAGAAAGATAAAATACGAGCCTGTTTTATAGCAAGAGTAATTAATCGTTGTTGTTTCAAGGTTAATCTATTTATTCGTCTCGATAATATTTTTCCTTGTTCACTAATAAATCTATTAATTAAACTCATGTTTCTATAATCAATTCGATCTCCCGGGCCAATCCGGGGACGCCTACGAAAAGGTTGTTTAGATTTACGAAAAGGTTGCTTGAATTTACGAAAAGTTTGCTTGGATTTACGAAAGGGTTGCTTGGATTTATTAAAAGTTTGCTTGGATTTACTAAAGGGTTGCTTAGATTTAAGAAAAGGTTGTTTAGATGTATACATGATTTATTCCTTATTTAAAATTTGAAAATTTGAAAATTCACTTCTTTATTTTATTAATTTAGGATCCAGAAGAAGTAGTTTTTCTTTGATCCATATCTTATTTGATTCATATTATAGTATATGAATACCCTCTATACATATGAAATAATATCTACCGGAAATCAGATGAGTTGATTTGTATTTTGTATTCTATACTATGTTTTCTTTATATATTAAATATGAAGTTCTTACTCTTTCTGTTGTTTGGAAAGATCAAACACACGATGTTCCTATTTCTTTATTTCGTGATGAGTCGTATGCTTGCGACAATAACGACAAAATTTTTTGAATTCTAATTGTCCGGGTGTATTGTGGCGATTCTTTTGAGTACTATATCTAGAAATCCCCGTCGATTCCTCATTGGCACCTTTTCGAACACAACTGATGCATTCCAAAATAACTCTGATTCTAACATCTTTTCCCTTGGCCATGAACCTCCTTTTCTTTTTGGATTGACTTAACTTAATTCTTCTACTTATTCTTTTATTCTTCTATTTTGAATCCGAAGAAGAAGAATAAAATTCATTAGAATAATTTTTTTTTATTCTTTAATTAAGTAATAAAAAATAGAGAAATAATTAAAGAATACAATCCTTGTCGAATTAGCAAAGATTTTGGTTCGAAATCCTTTCATTTAATTAGCCAGCCCCGCCTTTTCTATGCTCTGATTTCTGAGGCCTTATTTAGCTTGGGTACCCCTTTAAATTGAATTTCTATTTTCAAAAATGGGGTTTACCAAATTTTTAATGACTCTGAGGTTCAACCCAATCCATCTTTTCTTTCTTTTTCCTTCCGATACTAAAAAAAGATTGAAAAGGATCAAATTTTGTCATATCACGAAGAAATCTATCCCTCCCATAGCAATAACTAGAATTAAAAAAAAGGGAATGACAAAGCATCTGGGAATAAACGATTAATTTCTATCAATAAACCTGCTAAAGCACCAAACCATAGAGTACTTAGCACGGGTGCTACAGAGAGATATGTTTTTATATCCCGCATTGAAAATCCTCCTTCCTTGTTGGAATACATATATGATCATAAACTCTTGCCCAAGATTGTTATGCTATATATAAAATGAACCATATCGACGAAATTTTCCTATCCCTAAAAAAGAAAAAGATGACCCCTTCTTCCTATATATTACCAAGGAAAAGTAATCCTTCTTTTATAGGCGAAATTATATTGGATTTTATATGTATATAATTCCTTAATTATATGAGACCAAAAAGAAGAAATGACACGAGGGTTCTATATATAGATAGAGAAAGAAAGAAGAAGAAAATTATGATGTGGAAAAGAAGACAGGAATTGTGTACAATGGCATTGTACAACAATTTAATTTGGAAAAGGGATGTAGCGCAGCTTGGTAGCGCGTTTGTTTTGGGTACAAAATGTCACAGGTTCAAATCCTGTCATCCCTACCTATTACTTCTTTCTTCTTTATAGGCAGTAGCGACGAGATCAATTAAAGTAAAGTGGGTATAACTTGAATTTGTGGAGACTATACGTACGTGAGATACATTAGGAATAGAAAAAGATTTTCTTTTTGAATGAATGAAAGCGCTCTTAGTTCAGTTCGGTAGAACGCGGGTCTCCAAAACCCGATGTCGTAGGTTCAAATCCTACAGAGCGTGATTCCATCTATTTTATGTCGAAGCAGAGTAAAATAACTTAACAAAATTGAATTGTAACTCCAATTTCAATTTGACCTCCTCTCTGGTCTGGAGGAGGTCAATCAAAAAAAAAAAATGACTCAATCAAAGATCCAACTGATCCCCACGCCTGTATTGCAAATACGCAGTCACGAATAATCCCGCTAAAGTAATAGGAATTAGGCCTAAGACGATTCCAAATAGAAAAACTTCAATCATTTCGATTTGTTCGAGGGGATAAAAAAAGAGGTACGATCTATCCCTAAATAGTACTCTAAATTATCCACGAATCTCAATGACCAAGAAAAGAATTCCTAATTAGTCTGGAAAAGAGTCGTAGAATGCCAGGAATCCCAAAGAAAGATTTTTCTTTTCTGAATTATAATTATTCAGTCAATTCAAATAAGGCGTATCTTGTTCAAGCCAATAAATAGAGCTGGGGTTATAGTTAAAGCAGCCAGTAGAAAACCAAAATAACTAGTTAAAGTAAGCATGAAAGAGTTAAATTCCATTTATTTTTTTTTACTACACTACATATGTTGGTAAAGCATTTACCTAAGTTATGGAAAATTCATAATTCATCAGTTATTTTAGATAATACTAAAAAACAAGATAGAGTAAGATACAGAAGTGTAAAAGAAAGTGGATTCATCAGATGATACATGAGTCCCTAATTCCGAATCAAGAGATTTGTTGTGGAATTTGTCAATTGAGTAAAGTAATAATATTAAGAACTAGATCATCTAACCCCATTGAATGAAAAAAAGAAATTCAATTTTCAGGGAAATTTTTGAATAAGAGATAAATAAACAATTGAATTTGAAAAAAAAAACTTCTTTCTATTTTGGATAATTTCTTTTTCAATAGGACCCTCTTTTTGGAGTGAACGATCGAATATTCCCCTATTCCTTCTTATTTTAACTGATTGTATTCCATATGGAATAAGAGGAGAACAAAAGCATTCACACGACCTGCCAAGGGGCTGTTAAAAAAAAAAAAAAAAGAAAGCTCTTCCTTGAATTTACTTTATTTTTATTCCTTTTTCGAACTCCAACCAAAGTAGATTCGAAGACGAGTCACTTCAATTATCCTTTTAAGTTCTATTCTATCTTCTGTCTTTCCCTATTTCATCTCGTAAAGTTCCGCGCTCGCAGTTTGGTCAAGAAAGTTAGACCTAATCCAACAAACAATACAAGGATGAATTACGAATTATGAAAGGATAGATTTCACATATACTTGTCCTTGTATTGTGTCAGTATGAGAATATCCTTCCTAAATTATTTATCCAAACCTATTGATCATTAACTTAGATTTTCCCAAGATTTTGGCTGCTATTCCGAATTACTCTATTATTCCGAAGCCAATGAAAAGTAAGTAGAACCTACAAAAATGGGGTTTTCTATTGATGCCTTGAATAACATATAGCTTACCTATAGACAAAAAAAAAATAAAAAAGTAATTATGTTTCGGAACCAGGCAAAACCAGATTGCTGTGCCATAGGAAGGATAGCTATACTAATTCGGTATACTCAAAATACACC
Organism: Triticum urartu; assembly: GCF_056163025.1. Lineage (NCBI taxonomy): Eukaryota > Viridiplantae > Streptophyta > Magnoliopsida > Poales > Poaceae > Triticum > Triticum urartu. The sequence goes on along the minus strand of NW_028259461.1, from coordinate 4,793,100 downwards.
TTTGGTACAAAATTGACAATCTCACAAGGATGAAATATCAGTAATTTTCTATTTACTGGTCGATCCCATCTTTTACGGAATCAATTCCTTTTTTGAATGTACAAAAATTTTGGGAGTTCAGCATGTCTGGAAGCACGGGAGAACGTTCTTTTGCTGATATTATTACCAGTATTCGATACTGGGTTATTCATAGCATTACTATACCTTCCCTATTCATTGCGGGTTGGTTATTTGTCAGTACGGGTTTAGCTTATGACGTGTTTGGAAGTCCTAGGCCAAACGAGTATTTCACGGAAAGCCGACAAGGAATTCCGTTAATAACCGACCGTTTTGATTCTTTAGAACAACTCGATGAATTTAGTAGATCCTTTTAGGAGGCCCTCAATGACCATAGATCGAACCTATCCTATTTTTACAGTGCGATGGCTGGCTATTCACGGACTAGCTGTACCTACTGTTTTTTTCTTGGGATCAATATCAGCAATGCAGTTCATCCAACGATAAAACAAATTCCAACTATAGAACTATGACACAATCAAACCCGAATGAACAAAATGTTGAATTGAATCGTACCAGTCTATACTGGGGTTTATTACTCATTTTTGTACTTGCTGTTTTATTTTCCAATTACTTCTTCAATTGAGAGAAAGAAAGAGACTAATAAGAATTCTCTTATCCCATTTGGAAGGATACCATCCTTATAACTACCCATGACTGTTTTTGTCTCTAGCATGACCAATTGATAAAATGTGGAGGAAAGTAGGGGAAATGGCCGATACTACTGGAAGAATTCCTCTTTGGCTGATAGGTACTGTAGCTGGTATTGCTGTGATTGGTTTAGTAGGTGTTTTCTTTTATGGTTCATATTCTGGATTGGGTTCATCTCTATAGTAATCGGAGGGACCAGATTGTAAACATGAAAAAGTAGGAGCTTAGCGGGTCCTTACCCCCCTTTATCTGATTAGAGCGGAAAGGACCCGCGGAATTTTTATTTTACTCTTATAACGCGAATTGAATCTATTCGATTCACTCTTATGAAGCAACAAGAAAAAGAGATCACTCGAGGATCCAATATCTTATTCCACGAAGGAAGTATCCTGAAAATCCTTGATTTAGTTTCGAGTAATAAACTAATAAAACCTTAATCAAAACTATTCAACTAGCCTAAAAATAAAAAAACCTTCAATGGAAGAGTTTACTTTTTTTTTGCAAAATTTCTGTAAATTTGAAGTTGAACTTAATTAAACAAGCCAAGCAATTTGCTCACAATCACAAGAAATTTTTCCCCCGCCATATTTTCTTCCCCTCTGTTTGTCCACTACCTCGGCTAAACCTAAGCAAAAGAAAAAGAGGTCCAAGAGACAGACCCGAATAAAGAAGAAATAGTAATCTTTGACGAATTAGGAAGAAAAAGGATTCTTATTTTGATACAAGAAGAATCGGCACAAGAAAAAGGCTTTTTCTTGTGCCGAATAGACGATTAAGAAGACCTGCAATCCCTCCGAAAAAGAAGAAATTTTAATTTGATTGTTCTCGCCTTTGCCTTGGATTCTCTTCTTTTGCATGGGATATAAATAAGGAATTCCAGACATCTCATAAACAAAAAGCAGTCTAAACAAAAAAAGGATTTCCAAAATAGATCATAGATAATTCTAGCAATTGCCAATAAATCGAGGCTTTTTACCAACTTGATGGTAAGAAATCCCGGGACCTAGAAATTCATTTCGTACAATTGAACCTTTTCAAACTGTTTCTTTTTGAGAACCAAAAAAACTTGTGCCAAAATAACGGATGCGAAGAAGAACAAAAGGCCTTGGACACGTAATGGATCCTGAAGCACGATTTCTGCGTCCCCCTGACCAAAACCTCCCACATTAGGATTGCTTGTTAATGGTTGATCAAGCTTGATGGATTCCCCCTCTGAAACAAGAAGTTCTGGTCCGGGAGGTATAATATCAATCACTTGGCGTCCATCTGATGCATCAACTATGGATATTTCATACCCCCCCTTTTCTTTACGTAGTATTTTTCTTACTATACCTGTTGACGTAGCATTATAGACTGTATTGTTACTCTTGCTACCATCAGGATAGATCTGTCCTCTTCCTCGGTTTCCCCCTACATATATGGGATATTTTAAGAAATGAGCATCTTTCTTCGTAGCAGGATCAGGGGAAAGAATGGGAAAGACAATTTCACTATATTTCTTACCGGGAACAGGGCCTATCACAAGAATGTTTTTTTTATCGGGACGATAACTCTGAAAAGCAAGATTTCCTATCTTTTCTTTTAACTCAGGGGAAATACGATCGGGCGGCGCTAATTCGAATCCCTCGGGCAAAATAAGAACAGCACCTACATTCAACCCTCCCTTTTTTCCATTAGCAAGAACTTGTTTCAATTGCATATCATAAGGAATTCGAAGAACTGCTTCAAATACAGTATCGGGAAGCACAGCTTGGGGAACTTCAATATCGACGGGCTTGCTAGCTAAATGGCAATTGGCACATACAATTCGTCCAGTTGCTTCTCGTGGGTTTTCATAACCCTGCTGCGCAAAAATGGGATATGCATTTGAAATAGATGTCCGAGTTATTACGTATATCATGATCGATACAGAAATCGATCGAGTTATCTGTTCCTTTACCCAAGAAAAAGTATTTCTATTTTCCATGTCCAATCGCAGATCCCAGAATTTCTACAATAAATTAGATAGGTAGCTAAGCTAATCTAGTTCCCTATACACGAATCTGTTGTCATTCTACTGCAACAGTTGTACTGCAATGATGAATACCTTAAAGTAGGTATAAATAGAAAGAATTTTGCTAAAATGGAAAAGGGCTTTCTTTCTAAAAAAAGATGCTTGCTAATTTGATTAATATTAATATCGGGAGATCAAATGAATTTATGCTTCACTAATTGAATGATAAATGACTACAAGCGAAGGAGATAGACGATTTAAACAAAAAAAGACCCAAAATTTCAAACATGTATCTAGAATTACTGGAAAACTACAAACAAAAATAGTGAAAATAAGCTCGTTAGGAGCCCATCCAAAATCGTTGTAGACCCAACGAATTACTAGTTCCCAACCACGGGTGGAGTGAAATCCAACAAAAAAATCAGTAACTAAAAGAATAAAAAAAGCTTTTATTGAGTCATTTAAATTATAGAAGAATTCCTGAACCCAAGAATTCAAAATGACAAGTTCCTCTTTACCCAGAAAAAAAGAACCACTTAGAATAGCCAAACAGATTATATTTGTCGAGAAATGCAAAATGGTATGGAGATGATCCTCATTATTTATTTTGACCCATTGTATTATTTCCTTGTGTATTCCTGTAGGAGGTTTTTGTACATGTGTCTTTAGTTTCCCTTTTATCATCTCGTCCAAGAGAGAAAGTTCTTCTAATTCTATGAATCTTTCTAGAATCCTTTTCTCTTGAATATCAGTTAAGAGAGTTTCGGATTGCCTGGTATTCCACCAATTCTTAATCCAAAGTTCCAGACATTTGTTAAATGAGGAAGAGACCCCCCAAGGCAAAAGTACGATAAATACAAGATATAGTAAAGAAGGCAATGCTTTCTTTTTTTTCATTTTTGATCTGTAAATGGAGTTGTTAATGAATATGCTTCATTCGCTGACTCTATTCCATTCCCTGACTCTATATGATGATATTTCTATTTCATGATATTTCTATTTCTTTGAAGCAAAAACTCTATAGGTTTGATACCCTGTATCTATTCTTCTTTTTTGTATATTAGTTATTAGTGGAATTTCAGTGCATTGGGTTCTTTCTTAGATCTAGATGGAATGAAATAGTGAAATAGAATAAAAAAAAAGCCCTTTCGGATGAAAAAGGAAGAATAGTATGCGATATATCTAACTTGGATAAAAAAAAATTAAAAGCAAATTTCTCTTATCCTCGTTTGTTCCTTCCTTTAGATAAATACTTAAAAATCCCCTTACAATAACAAATCCAATTTAGAAGGGACTTCCTCCCTGTGTTGAGAAAACTTTTCTTCTTCCAATTCTTCTTTTCTTCATTCAACTCAGTTCAAAAAAGATACCTCAAAATACTTCAATTGGTACGCGCAAGAAATAGGCCAATTCGGCAGCTTTTTGTTCAATTTCTCGTGGAGTAAAAAATTTATCATCAGTACGAGTCAAGGGAATGATCCCCTGGCCCCGGATTTCCATATAAAGAATACGACGAGGATAAAGACCCTCTTTAACCTGAATTCTAATTGATTGGATATCCCGCATAAGGAATCGAAGGAAGACGCGACGTTTTATTCCAGGGAATCCCCAACGAAAAATGCACACTATTCCCTCTTTTCTATCGAATCGGTCATAACCACTACCTACATTCCACAAAATAGTACACCACAAGTAGGAGCTAATGAATAGGCCTGCGATTCCGTAGAAAGACATCACGACCCCCTGCGGAAAAAAAAGAATTTCTTGAGATGGAAGTATAGATATAATATTCTTACCAAGATAACTGGAAATCCCAACCGATAAGAATCCTAGTGAACCTAGAAAAAGAATACAGGCCCAGAAAAAATTACCCCTTTTTCGAGAACCTTTTAGAAGTTCTACCCATATGTGTTCTGATCGCCAATTCATATTAGATATACTAAATCCAGCAGCGGTCGATTGAAATTGAGAGAATAAGCTAAATAATTTTGACTTTACTTTTTTTGATTCTGAAATCGCCTTCAGCAACTAGTACTCCTGTGAAATAATAGGTTAGATACATTGACTTTCTATTCAAAAAATATTCGTTGATTCAATTAAAATAAATAAAATAAAACTCGCTATACCTGGCTCTGCATATTCATGCATTTATGCTCGTAGCCTATATCCGCATCCATAACCGTTTTTCATTTGTGTGTAGAAAGTGTGTGTAGAAAAAGCCACATACCCTACCATATTATATTACTTACACTAAAAAATACTAGACAATCTTATTTTTTTGCACATAAAGAAATAAAGAAGTCATTGCAATTGCCGGAAATACTAAGCCTACTAAAGGCACGAAAATAGAAGGTAAGTTTAAATCCGTCATGGAATAGGTGTCTCAATTCAAATTTACTATTTCTATCTAGTCGAAAAATATCTTAAGATTCTTATGATATAATTAAGTATATCTATTATAAGGAATATTGACTATTGTATTGTATTTTTTATTTTTAGTTTGAAAAATATTCTGTAAAAAAAATGAAAGGATAATAAGAAAATTCCAAAAAAGGAGAACTAATTAAAAAGATTTTATTTTGATTTTCCCATCCTCATGGCCTTTCTATCTTTCTAATCTAATTTGAAATTGGATTCAAAAGAAAGCGGTTAGAATTTACTTCCTGCATACATACTTCTCTAGAAGCGCATACAATAATGCGTGGTAAAGGCGGAAAAATAGTATATTCAATCAAAATCAAAGGGCAAATTATCTTACCTACTATAGATCCCCTACTACCCTCTTAGACTTTAAAAGGCGATATACCACCCAAAGAAAGGGTATGAAAATGCCGGGTGGAGTTAGCTTTTCGACGAAGACCTGTCCCGTGCAGCGAAGCCCTGTTAGTAAGACCCCCCGCAATAATGGATTATAGAAGAATATTATTCCAAATACTCCTCTGGACGCATATAGTAGCATTGCGATTCCGAATCTTTTTTATTTATGAATATGAACAGAAAAAATTCATTGTATCGTTGGGTCGGAGCGGAGGTTTGGTCCAGAAAAATTAGAAACAAAACGTCTACTCTACCGCATTGAAGTCTATAGCGCTGTATTTCCACGAAAGTATAATTCTTACCATCAGGATACGATCCTTTCTTTTGAACTAAACGTCTCTACGATGGGTCCAGGTTCTATGTCCAATCCCAAATCAAGGATTTCTCGCTCTTGATCGGAGTCATAAACTAAAAAAAAACTACCTTTTTATCCTTTTTCTCAAGGTTATAGAAAACTTCCTTATCTAGTTCTAGCATTTTGAAAAAAAAAAAATGCTTCTTTTTTTACACACAGTTCGAGTCACTTGTTGACTCACGATTACGCCTGTTAAAAGTTTCAAACGTCCTCTTTTTTGAAATTGAAAGAGAGTCCTATAAAAAGGTCTAACTTCCAAACTATGTCTTTTTTCATTCATTCTCCTTTAGTTTTTTTCTCTATCTAGAAGTGGAATAGAATAACCCGGTTGAAGGGTAATGATCATACGTCTGTAATGCATTGTATGGCCCAGAATAGGTCCTATTCTTCTACCTTTTCCAGGTAGTCGATGGCTATTCACAGCTACCACCTTAACACCAAAGAAGAGTTCGACCCAATGCTTTATTTCTGTCTTAGTGAATCCCGATTCGACATTAAAAGTATATTGATTCTTTCCCAATAAACGAAGACTTTTTTCTGTAAATACTGCGTATTTGATTCCATTATCATTATCATATGATAATACTATATTTTATTATTTTATTATTTTATTTGTATTTCTTTATTGTATTATACCTTAATATATATATTCTAGATATATAGAATAGACGAATCTCAATTTGTCAAGTCTCATGATCATATCATGATCTATTTTTATTCGGCTCAATCTTTTTTTTCTAAAAAAGATTGAGCCGAGTTTAATTGCAATCAATTAGAAGAATAAAGAAGAATTACTGCATTTCATAACTGATTTTTTTCTCTTTTTATTTCGTTTCTTTTTTATTTATACCTTCTTTATCTTTAGTTTTATCTAGTTAATCAATAGTATCTACCGGCTCGAACTCGAATTTGATCGCCTTCCATACTTCACAAGCTGCGGCTAGTTCAGGACTCCATTTGCAAGCTGCTCGGATAATTTCATTACCTTCGCGAGCAAGATCGCGCCCTTCGTTACGAGCTTGTACACAGGCTTCTAAAGCCACTCGATTAGCTGCTGCACCAGGTGCATTTCCCCAAGGATGTCCTAAAGTTCCTCCACCAAATTGTAATACAGAATCGTCCCCAAAGATTTCGGTCAGAGCTGGCATATGCCAAACATGAATACCACCTGAAGCTACCGGTATAACACCTGGCATGGATACCCAGTCCTGAGTGAAAAAGATACCGCGAGCACGATCTTTTTCAATAAAATCATCGCGCAATAAATCAACAAAACCTAAAGTCATTTCGCGTTCCCCTTCTAACTTACCTACTACTGTACCGGAGTGGATATGATCTCCCCCAGACATACGCAATGCTTTAGCTAATACACGGAAATGCATACCATGATTTTTCTGTCTATCAATAACTGCATGCATTGCACGGTGAATGTGAAGAAGTAGGCCATTGTCGCGGCAATAATGAGCCAAAGTAGTATTTGCGGTGAATCCCCCAGTTAAGTAGTCATGCATTACAATAGGAACCCCTAATTCTCTTGCAAATACAGCTCTCTTAATCATTTCTTCACATGTACCCGCAGTCGCATTCAAGTAATGCCCCTTGATTTCACCGGTTTCGGCCTGTGATTTATAAATAGCTTCGGCACAAAAGACAAAACGGTCTCTCCAGCGCATAAATGGTTGTGAGTTTACGTTTTCATCATCTTTGGTAAAATCAAGTCCACCACGTAGACACTCATAACACGCTCTACCATAATTTTTTGCGGATAATCCCAATTTTGGTTTAATAGTACATCCCAATAAAGGACGACCGTACTTGTTCAACTTATCTCTTTCAACTTGGATACCATGAGGCGGGCCTTGGAAAGTTTTTGAATAAGTAGGGGGAATTCGTAGATCCTCCAAACGTAGAGCACGTAGGGCTTTGAAACCAAATACGTTACCTACAATGGAAGTAAACATGTTAGTAACGGAACCCTCTTCAAATAGGTCTAATGGATAAGCTACATAACAGATCCATTGGTTGTCTTCCCCAGCAACAGGCTCGATGTGATAGCATCGTCCTTTGTAACGATCAAGACTGGTAAGTCCATCAGTCCAAACAGTTGTCCATGTACCAGTAGAAGATTCGGCAGCTACTGCAGCCCCTGCTTCTTCGGGCGGAACCCCAGGCTGAGGACTTACTCGGAATGCTGCCAAGATATCAGTATCCTTAGTTTCATACTCTGGGGTGTAGTAAGTCAATTTATAATCTTTAACACCAGCTTGAAATCCAACACCTGCTTTAGTTTCTGTTTGTGGTGACATAAGTCCCTCCCTATAACTCTTGAATTAAGAATTCTCACAATAACAGGGTCTACTCGATGTTAATTAGGCGTAAATGAAACTTTAGCAAAAATCTCGTAAAACAAAAAGGATATTCAATTAATATAATATCAACTCATTAAAGAAAATTGAGGGCATGCTTAGGTTAATGAATATGTTTCATTCATATATAATGCGTACACCCTGTGTATGTTCTATCCTATAGGAATTCCAATATAGGAATTCGATAGGAATTGAGTTGTTGTTATGGTAAGTTAACACGGTTCGTTATTAAACCATGGATTTGATTTACCAAATCCATAATTATTGTATACTCTTTGATAGATATAGCGCAACCCAAATTAATTCCTAATCCTTATTTTACAAGTTCTTAATAGTTCTCTTTTCTTATTTTGAATGCAAATACCTAACTAAATACTAATAAAATTCTTTGTTGACAGCAATCTATGCTTCACAGTAGTATATATTTTGTATATCGAAGTCCTAGATAGGAAAGTAGAGTAGGCACAGATCCTCCACAAAAGGCAAAATGTATATGAAAAAAAAGATTGATTGAACTTTCCAATGGACTCATTCCATGAGTAAACGATTGAATGGGATTCGCTTGGGCAACGAAATCAAGTCCTGGTCCCCTTTTCTCTCTTATTGAATTAACTAATTCATTTCCTTTTTACTTTTGGATTTTTTTTGATTTGATTTGGCATTATTCAACAATAAAAAAAGAAAAATTTCGACAAATTCCTTTTTTTTAATTATGTGATAATTATGAGAACCAATCCTACTACTTCTCCTCCCGGGGTTTCCACAATTGAAGAAAAAAGTACAGGTCGTATCGATCAAATTATTGGACCCGTGCTGGATGTCACTTTTCCCCCAGGCAAGTTACCTTATATTTATAACGCTTTGGTAGTCCAGAGTAGAGACACTGCCGATAAGCAAATTAATGTGACTTGTGAGGTACAACAATTATTAGGAAATAATCGAGTTAGAGCTGTAGCTATGAGTGCTACGGACGGGTTGATGAGAGGAATGGAAGTGATTGACACGGGAGCTCCTCTCAGTGTTCCGGTCGGTGGAGCTACTCTCGGACGAATTTTCAACGTTCTTGGGGAGCCTGTTGACAATTTGGGTCCTGTAGATAGTAGTGCAACGTTCCCTATTCATAGATCTGCGCCTGCCTTTATCGAGTTAGATACGAAATTATCCATCTTTGAAACAGGTATTAAGGTCGTCGATCTTTTAGCTCCTTATCGACGTGGAGGAAAAATAGGACTATTTGGGGGGGCTGGAGTAGGTAAAACAGTACTGATCATGGAATTAATCAATAACATTGCTAAAGCTCATGGGGGCGTATCCGTATTCGGTGGAGTAGGGGAACGGACTCGTGAAGGAAATGATCTTTATATGGAAATGAAGGAATCCGGAGTAATTAATGAAAAAAATATTGAGGAATCAAAGGTAGCTCTAGTCTATGGCCAAATGAATGAACCACCGGGAGCTCGTATGAGAGTTGGTTTAACTGCCCTAACTATGGCGGAATATTTCCGAGATGTTAATAAGCAAGACGTGCTTTTATTTATCGATAATATCTTTCGTTTTGTTCAAGCAGGATCAGAGGTATCCGCTTTATTAGGGAGAATGCCCTCCGCAGTGGGTTATCAACCTACTCTTAGTACAGAAATGGGTTCTTTGCAAGAAAGAATTGCTTCTACTAAAAAGGGATCTATAACTTCGATTCAAGCAGTTTATGTACCTGCAGACGATTTGACCGACCCTGCCCCTGCCACAACATTTGCACATTTGGATGCTACTACCGTACTTTCCAGAGGATTAGCTTCCAAGGGTATTTATCCAGCAGTAGATCCTTTAGATTCAACCTCGACTATGTTACAGCCTCGGATCGTTGGCAACGAACATTATGAAACTGCGCAAAGAGTTAAGGAAACTTTACAACGTTACAAAGAACTTCAGGACATTATCGCAATTCTTGGCTTGGATGAATTATCGGAAGAGGATCGTTTAACTGTAGCAAGAGCAAGAAAAATTGAGCGTTTCTTATCACAACCGTTCTTTGTGGCAGAAGTTTTTACTGGTTCTCCAGGAAAGTATGTTGCTCTTGCGGAAACTATTAGGGGATTTCAACTAATCCTTTCCGGAGAATTAGACGGCCTACCTGAACAGGCTTTTTATTTGGTGGGTAACATCGATGAAGCTAGCACGAAAGCTATAACCTTAGAAGAGGAGAACAAATCGAAGAAATGAAATTAAATCTTTATGTACTGACTCCTAAGCGAATTATTTGGGATTGTGAAGTGAAAGAAATCATTTTATCCACTAATAGTGGCCAAATTGGCGTATTACCAAACCACGCCCCCATTAACACAGCAGTAGATATGGGTCCTTTGAGAATACGCCTCCTCAACGACCAATGGTTAACAGCGATTCTGTGGAGCGGTTTTGCGAGAATAGTTAATAATGAGATCATCATTTTAGGAAATGATGCGGAACTGGGTAGTGATATTGATCCGGAAGAAGCTCAAAAGGCACTTGAAATAGCCGAAGCTAACTTGAGTAAAGCTGAGGGTACGAAAGATTTGGTTGAAGCGAAGCTCGCTCTCAGACGAGCTAGGATACGAATCGAGGCTGTCAATTGGATTCCCCCATCCAATTGAAGACAATCCAGTGGTTTATAGTTGATACAAAGAAAAAGGGAAGAGGGGTAGAAAAAGTTATTAGATAGCGAAGCGAAGTAAGTCCAATGCTATCTAGTAATTTTTCTACCTACTTACCTACTATTGGATTTGAACCAATGACTCCCGCCGTATGAAAGCAATACTCTAACCACTGAGTTAAGTAGGCAATTTATCACCACAAAGGAAGACCCATTACTTCGATCGATTATATATTGAATCCCTTTTCTAAGCAATACCGCTCTGTTATTGGTCTGTTATATACTAAATACTAAACTAAATACTAAACAGATACAGATCAAAGGGGTATCCTCTGGCATTAGAAAATATTCATCTTGACAAGAAATTATCTATATGTTAAGATATCTCTGATAAGGGCTATAGCTCAGTTCGGTAGAGCAACTCGTTTACACGTGCGCCAATGCTTTTCAAAGGAGCTTATTATGCAATGAACATAATCGATCTTATTGCAAAATCAATGTCTTACTTCATAGATTCGAGAGAATAGGAGAACAGTAGCCTGACAAACAGTCGGTTCAGTCCGATTCAGGTGCCAATTCAGGTGCCTAATCAAATAGAACCCTTATGGATTTGCTAGTTGATAAGGTAAATATCCAGCCCACTAAATGCTAGGCGTAATGAGGATAAGGGCCTCCAAAAAACTTCTTTTCGTTCTATGAACTTTAAGGTGTATGAAGTCTCATAGTTAACTCTTGCAGTGGAACGATAGAGACTCCATTTCACTTAGGTTGATTTAATTTAGACCGGAGGCAGACCTAAGTCAAGGTAATCCTCCTTTGAAACACTTTGGTATTGCTCCTAGATAGATCATAATACAAAAAATCAATCAGAGCACAGGGAGCCATCTCATTATCTTTCCGTAAAGAAAAACTATGGTGGACTAACTGATCTTTAAATCAGTTTATGAAAGAGCCCAATGCAAAAAAATGCATGTTGGGTCTTTGAAACAGTTCAAATCATTTCGATAATAATCCGTTTGATCTGTTTTACCGAGAAGGTCTACGGTTCGAATCCGTATAGCCCTAATATGCCCTTTTTTAGATTTTAGGATCTCTATCCTATGTTTTCTTTAGTTTAGTATAGTTTTCATTTTCTCATTAGTATTTGTTTATAGACTGGATAGGCGCCTGCGACATAGAATAGAGATAAAAGCATTACCAAAGGCTCATTCATCGAAAATCAAAATCATACAGACAGGAAAAGAAAAACGAATTTCTATCAAATCAATAGAAGAAAGGATCCTTTCCCTGATTTGAATCCCGTCCTCCTTCAAATAGGATATCTCTAGACTTCCCTATAATAACTGCAATGATTTTATCCATTTTGCGAATTCCTACTTTGTTTTAAGTATATTTATTACTTTGTTTATAGATACATTATGTAAATTGATCAACTTTAAATAGAAAAAATAAAGTAAAGAGTAAATAAGAAAACAGAATATTCTGTCTCATAGTTCTGAAATAGAGTTCTTTATTTTTATTTTATAGTATTACTTCTCATTAATTATACTGCATAGATTAGTCCTACTATCTTAATTAGGTTCTAATTTAGTAGTATTCTCATTTTTATTTAATAGTCTCTTATTATTTTATTATTAAATATTAAATAAAGGATAGAGCTATTCTTTTTTCTAGAGATTCTAGAGAAAGCGAGACAAAGTGAAACGAGAAAGTTTTCTTTATATAAGAATTAGATCTACATACACCATATCTAAATAGAATGGAAATCCAAAAGAAAGGGAGTTGGGATTCCATTGGATGAATCTTTAAAGAAGATGCAGCACAGAGGAAACAAAGGCTAAACTTAAACTAAGCGCTTTTGTTTGAACAAAAAAGATTCTTGTTTCACCGAGGAAAAGAGAGAAGTTCTGGATAAATTGACAATGCTGAATTGAATTGACTAATTTAAGTTCCGCCTATTCCACATTAATGGGAGTACATTATGTTTCTGCTTCACGAATATGATATTTTTTGGACATTTCTAATAATAGCAAGCCTTATTCCTATTTTGGCATTTTCGATTTCAGGACTTTTAGCCCCGGTTAGTGAAGGACCAGAGAAGCTTTCTAGTTATGAATCGGGTATAGAACCCATGGGAGGGGCTTGGGTACAATTCCGAATACGCTATTATATGTTTGCGCTCGTTTTTGTTGTTTTTGATGTGGAAACCGTCTTTCTATACCCTTGGGCAATGAGTTTCGACGTATTGGGTGTATCCGTTTTTATCGAAGCTTTGATTTTCGTGCTTATCTTAGTTGTTGGTTTAGTTTATGCATGGCGAAAAGGAGCCTTGGAATGGTCTTAACTGAATATTTAGACAAAAAAAAAGAAGGAAAAGATTCTATTGAGACAGTTATGAATTTGATTGAGTTTCCCTTACTTGACCAAACAAGTTCCAATTCTGTTATTTCAACTACACCAAATGATCTTTCGAATTGGTCAAGACTCTCCAGTTTATGGCCCCTTCTATACGGTACCAGTTGTTGTTTCATTGAATTTGCTTCATTAATAGGCTCACGATTCGACTTTGATCGTTATGGATTGGTACCAAGATCAAGTCCTAGGCAAGCAGACCTAATTTTAACAGCCGGTACGGTAACAATGAAAATGGCTCCCTCTTTAGTGAGATTATACGAGCAAATGCCTGAACCAAAATACGTCATTGCTATGGGAGCCTGTACTATTACAGGGGGAATGTTCAGTACGGATTCCTATAGTACTGTTCGGGGAGTTGATAAGTTAATTCCTGTGGATGTCTACTTGCCGGGCTGCCCACCTAAACCGGAGGCAGTTATAGATGCCCTAACAAAACTTCGTAAGAAGATATCGCGAGAAATAGTTGAGGATCAAACTCTATCTCAAAATAAAAATAGATGTTTTACTACCAGTCACAAGCTTTATGTTAGGCGCAGTACTCATACAGGAACTTATGAGCAAGAATTGCTCTATCAATCACCATCTACATTAGATATATCTTCTGAAACTTTTTTCAAATCCAAAAGTTCAGTACCTTCCTACAAATTAGTGAATTAGGAGAGGGGCTCTTTTGTGTAGAAAAATAAAAAGCAGGGCAATCTTTCAAACTTGCATCCGAAATGTGAAATATTTATACAAAGAGGGAGAGATGAAGACAATGCAGCAGGGTTGGTTATCTAATTGGCTAGTCAAACATGAGGTGGTTCATAGATCTTTGGGCTTTGATCACCGAGGAATAGAGACTTTACAAATAAAAGCAGGGGATTGGGATTCCATTGCTGTCATTTTATATGTATATGGTTACAATTATTTACGCTCCCAATGTGCTTATGATGTAGCACCCGGTGGATCTTTAGCTAGCGTGTATCATCTTACGAGAATACAATATGGTATAGATAATCCAGAAGAAGTCTGCATAAAAGTCTTTGCCCAAAAGGATAATCCTAGAATTCCGTCTGTCTTCTGGATTTGGAGAAGTGCCGATTTTCAAGAACGCGAATCTTATGATATGGTGGGAATCTCTTATGATAATCATCCGCGCCTTAAACGTATCCTAATGCCTGAAAGTTGGATAGGCTGGCCCTTACGTAAGGATTATATAACCCCCAATTTTTATGAAATACAAGATGCTCATTGAATGATAAGAAATTCATGCTCACTTATACAACACAACTCCAGATTTTATTCAAGTCAAGGAATATTTTTAGGTTCTTTTCCTAGATGAAACGGAATACCTATTTATAATTAATTCCTAATTATACAAAAGCATTCCAGATAGACTGAGCAAAAAAAGGGTTTCATTTGGATTCCCCTATTTTGAAAATCGCATATTAATTTCCTTCATATGAACAGAAAAATAGGATGACTCAAAGAAGTTCTCTACCAGGAACTTTGTACCGCGCACATTACTTAGCACAACTAGGAAAATAAGATAAGATAAAGATAAGCAAGACTAAAAAAATATTCGTCGGAATAGCGGAATACAAAATTAAGAAACGCAAAAAAATAAAGGGGAATCTCACCCCCTTCTTTATCATAAAGAAAAGATATATTTTAAAACTTCTTTAAAAAGAAAAAGAAGTGCCTCTATATTTATATTATAGATTTATCCACTTAGATGAATAAATATTATTAATGAATATGTATCACAATCCATCTCGAGGTATTTGGATCAATACCTATTCGGTGGATCTTTTTTTTTTTTTTCTCTGCCAGGAACCAGATTTGAACTGGTGACACGAGGATTTTCAGTCCTCTGCTCTACCAACTGAGCTATCCTGACCTTTTCTTGTGCATCATCCTAGTAGAGTATTTGTATCTATGTCAATTAAAAGGACTAAAAATTAATTAAAGTATTTCAAATTTTAAATTTGAAAATGGGGGGGGTAGTCCTATGCATTGTGCATGGTTTACTTAAATAAAACTTAAAAATAGAGTGAATAACCAAGATTTCTTGCCGATACTCTAATAAAAAAGAAATCTATTCAATGAATAAATGAATAGGATAAGATCCATTGAGTTCTCTTCGCATTCCTTTGTGAAAGAGTAGAATGAGAAAGCTAATGAATCTTAACCCATTGCATTGATAAAAAGAAAAAAAAGTGCATTGATAAAAAGAAAAAAAAAAAGAGGATAAATAATAATAATATAGTATAGTTAGGGAATAAAAGAGGATTTGGGGATAGAGGGACTTGAACCCTCACAACTTATAAAGTCGACGGATTTTCCTTTTACTAGAAATTTCATTGTTGTCAGTATTGACATGTAGAATGGGACTCTCTCTTTGTCCTCGTCCGATTAATCCACTTTTTTAAAGATCTCGAAAACTTTGAATTTTAATTGAAGAATTTGATTATTCAATATTCTATTGGAGTGGATTCACAATAATGAAAAAAAAAAATTATGATATGAGTTTTTTATTTCATAATCATTATCATTTCTAATTTTCATTTTTAAAAAAGATAAAGAACCTATATATAATTAGAATATAATATGAGTTCTGTGATTAATCGTTTGCTATGTCAGTATCTATACGTGTTTATTAAATGTATAGGTATAAAACCCCTCTTTCTCTAATTTAGAACTAGAAGGAATTCCACTAACAACACAACGTAATTAACTCGATTCGTTAGAACAGCTTCCATTGAGTCTCTGCACCTATCCTTTTCCTTTGTATTCTAGTTCTGAGAACCCCTTGTTTTCTCAAAACACGGATTTGGCTCAGGATTGCCCTTTTTAATTCCAGGGTTTCTCTGAATTTGGAAGTTACCACTTAGCAGGTTTCCATACCAAGGCTCAATACAATCAAGTCCGTAGCGTCTACCGATTTCGCCATATCCCCATTTCCCTCTTCTTTGAGACCAGGATTCCTTGTGTAATTTCATCCATCTCTTAGTTTTTTTTTGAATCATTGAGTTCATCACTCAACGTAGTCTAGCAGTTCAGTTCGACTCTATTGAGAGACCTCGCTTGCTTATTGCAATTCAGAATTGAATTGATTCTATCCTTGATGTATTTGCAATTCAATCCGAATCAATATATCCAAAAGTTTTTATCTCCCCCACCTCCCGTCTTACTTTTTTATAGTATTCAAAATTATACTATAACGCTTGATATTTATTCTTTTTTTCTAATCAGAATTAGCAATTTTATTTACTCTGACTCTATGTTCCCCTTAGTGAAATATTAATCCTCAAATTATTAACAAATAATAAAGTCTATAATGATCGAATGAAAATACCAATAAATTCTATAATTTTATTTTTTAATATCCTATAGTTAAGCATATCAAGCTAACTTTATCTTTAAGAAGTTTTAGTATTTTTTATTTTTATAAGTATAACTTCAAATTTAGAACTAGTTAATAGCTAAGATTAATAACTAATATCTGAGATTTTACGGATTTTCCTATACTATACCTATTTCTATTTGTTACACTATTTCCGTTATGTAAGCCCACTTAGCTCAGAGGTTAGAGCATCGCATTTGTAATGCGAGGGTCATCGGTTCAAATCCGATAGTCGGCTTTTTTTTCTCTATCGATGTTCTAACGAACAAGAATCTCTTTTTTTCCGAATTAAATGGAGAATCCAGGATCTTTTATGTTTTTTACCTTACAATTTTGCTAGATACAAAACAATAAAATAAATAATATATATACAAAAAAAAAAGATTTTGATGAAATTCCATTTTTTGGGGTACTTTAGTTGATTTTCCTCTGTTTATCCTGTAGTTTAATTCAGTTTTTAATTTCGATGTATTCTGTAATGTAAATACAATGAAATTAATTGTGTAAAATGAAATTTCAATAAAATAAAAAAAGGAGTCTTCATGTCCCGTTATCGAGGACCTCGTTTAAAAAAAATACGCCGTCTGGGAGCTTTACCAGGACTCACTAGAAAAACACCTAAATCCGGAAGTAATCTTAAAAAAAAATTCAATTCTGGGAAAAAGGAGCAATATCGTATTCGTCTTCAAGAAAAACAGAAATTGCGTTTTCATTATGGTCTGACAGAACGACAATTACTTAGATATGTACATATCGCTGAAAAGCAAAAAGGTCAACAGGCCAGGTTTTACTACAATTACTTGAAATGCGTTTGGATAATATCCTTTTTCGATTGGGTATGGCTTCAACCATTCCTGGGGCCCGCCAATTAGTCAACCAAAGACATATTTTAGTTAATGGTCGTATAGTCAATATACCAAGTTTTCGTTGCAAACCCCGAGATATTATTACTACGAAAGATAACCAAAGATCAAAAGGTCTGGTTCAAAATTATATTGCTTCATCGGACCCGGGGAAATTGCCAAAGCATTTGGCGATTGACACGTTGGAATATAAAGGACTAGTAAATAAAATCCTAGATAGGAAGTGGGTCGGTCTCAAAATAAATGAGTTGTTAGTTGTAGAATATTACTCTCGTCAGACTTGAACTTAACGAAAAAAGGAAAGGTTCATAGAAGAATTTTCTTCCCCTTTCCCCTTTCCCCGAACTAAATCGCCCTAAGACCATTACCATTAATTTGTATTTTCCCATCAACTAGCTAAAATTGATTAACCCTAGGATTAGGATCCTTTTTTCTTTTTTCCTCTATGTGTATTTTACATACCACAGTAATTTGCTATAGAGAATTTCTAATTTCTATTAAATCAAAATAAGATATATAAGATATATATTATTGCTGGAAAAAATTGTTATTTGATTTGATACATTGTGATCCTTAACGTTGATGAATTAAGAAAAACGGAAAGAGAGGGATTCGAACCCCTCGGTAAACAAAAGTCTACATAGCAGTTCCAATGCTACGCCTTGAACCGCTCGGCCATCTCTCCTACATAACTTATTATGGAAAATAAACTGAGTGAATAGCGAGTTTTCTTATTCCTGCAGTACAGGTACAACCGCAACCACTCGGGGGTTCCATAGTTCTAATTGGAAAAATTCCTTTTGATCTAAGTGGAAAGGATACAGGATTTTTTACTAGAAATTGCGCTCGCTATAAAATAAAAGTTTTAATTTGGGTTTTCCCGCAACTAAGAAAAAGAAAATGGAAGAATTCTTCTTATTGCATAATAAAATAAAGAAACCTTAGAATTCCGTTTGCATAAGATACGCTACACCATACTATCGAAATCAAAAATAGGGTATGAGACAATTAATAACTTTGAAAACACGAAATAGTTGATAACATAAGTTGTTGTTCAGAAATAGGAAAGTGGAATGAAATCCAGTCTTAGTCAAATATTTCATATCTCTTCGTGTCCAAGCAGAAGGAAAAGGATACAATTTGAGCTGAGCGGTAAAATCCATATCTCTCTTATCCATTTAAAGCATATGGATTTAGAGTAGAGCATATGGATCAATCTATTTATAATTATAAGAATCGAATGTGTTTGTTTTTATGTTATTTTGTGAAGGAATGAAACAATTCTATATAGAATGGGTTGGGAATTATGCCTAGATCCCGTGGAAATGGAAATTTCATTGATAAGACCTCCTCAATTGTAGCCAATATTTTATTGCGAATAATTCCGACAACCTCAGGAGAAAAAAAGGCATTTACTTATTATAGAGATGGTGCGATTTGACTCTTTTTTTGCTTTTTTATAGCCCTACCTATACCTCAGTCTTACGAAAAAGAGAGGGGGGGTTGGCATAGAGAGAACCAAATTTGTAAAGCAAACAAACCCACGCTTCGGGAAGGTGAGGCGAACTAACAATTCCTTCCGTCGTGTATCCTCGATTGATGCGGCTTCAGATACTTCAATTGTAGATTTGAGTATTGAGCGAAAGGTTACACCTACAGGATATGGTATGGTATGGATTACAGGCCAATCCTACTCTATTAGTATCCGTAGGCAGCATAGGGGAGAAAAGCACTACACCTAGAAATAGGAATCAACAAGAGAAAAAACTTTGTTAGAAATTACCCCTTTCCTGATCGGTATCAGGGCTGGGAAGAATGGTTGGGATAACAAACAACCATCAGGTTTGTACTTTGGATACCCCTATAACCATCAAAGATCGTTGAAGTAGCTAATTCCTCTAAATAGGAGGCGTTGAGAACAAAGAAATTATTGGAGCTATCGTTTTCCTCTAGCATTAATAGAATTCATTGGTGTTAAGAAAAACCTCTTGTGGGAAGGTTGGCCTAGAGATTTCTTGGAAAAATACCAGCCCCTTTCGGTTCATAATGAGACGGGACCTAATTCTATTTTGATTCTATAGATTATTTCGCTTAGTACTATTATGTACAGAAGGGAGGAGCCGTATGAGATGAAAACCTCATGTACGGTTTTGGAACGGAGATTTTTTGAATAGAATGAACGACCGTAACGGATGTTGCTCAATCCGAAGGAAATTATGCGGAAGCTTTGCAAAATTATTATGAAGCTACGCGACTAGAAATCGATCCCTATGATCGAAGTTATATACTCTATAACATAGGCCTTATACACACAAGCAATGGAGAGCATACAAAGGCTTTGGAATATTATTTCCGGGCACTAGAACGAAACCCCTTCTTACCGCAAGCTTTTAATATTATGGCCGTGATCTGTCATTACGTGCGACTATCTCCACTATAGAAAGAAAAAAAAAAAAAGAGAGGATCAAATTTTCTAGTAAATACTAGAAAAAAAGGGCTTTCTACATAGGGATCGTAAAAACAACGATTTTTCCCTATCAGCTGTAGGAAGGAAGGACACTTCACGAGAATCAAAAAACGAAGAAAGTATGGCCTATACTACTACTCTATGGATAAAGTTTCTCAAATTGATAGAGAAAGCACCGTAAAGATCAATTAGTGAGCGACTGGGTCGATACAACTAAAAAAAACTGCTTACTTATCCCATGATATGGGGCAAAATTTAGGAATCCGCTTATGTAATAGAGCCGATCCACTAAGGGATTAAGCAGCGGTGTAGTATAGATCCCAAAGATAGTAAGTTCTTTTTTCTTTCTTATGGAAAAAAAGTCTTTTTCAAGGATTCTATAGAGATTTCATATATGAAACCGGGATAGTTACCTCTCAGAAAATTTGAACGAAGGCTCTATATCTATCTATGCTTCATTCTTCCTGAAGGTGGGAAAAAAGATCAAACTGATTATTGATAAAAATTAGGGTTTGAAACTTAGGTAATTAATTGCTTCTGCTTAACCCAAGAACAAATTGGATCGATTTTTGATAAATCGAATTCAGTTAAGATAGGGGAAATTCAGATAGCAATTTCTGAGCCGTATGAGGTAGGAAACTCTCAAGTACGGTTCTAAGGGAAGGAACTTCCTATTCAGACCGAGGAGAACAGGCCATTCTACAGGGTGATTCGGAAATTGCGGAAGCTTGGTTTGATCAAGCTGCTGAATATTGGAAACAAGCTATAGCGCTTACTCCGGGAAATTATATTGAAGCACAGAACTGGTTGAAGATTACGAAGCGCTTTGAATTTGAATAAGACCATGCTCCTTCTTTTTCATAAAATGGGAGTGGTTTGGTTGTTGATCCATTAATCAAATAAATTAGGTCGTAAGATCGAATCAAGAATTTCATTATATCCATTTCTTATACCTTCTATTTTATATGATATTTCATAAGAATAAACCATAGGGATAGGGTCTAGAATAGAAGTAATAAAGTGAATAAAAAGAGGGGGCAATCTAAATATTGCTAATATATTAGGACCATCTTATTAATAATTCTAATGAGTTATCTTGGAATTTAGAATCAAATAAAAAACCCTATATTATGCTCAAGGAAAGTAGATATAGATAGGAGCTTATGCCCTCAAAAAAAATACACTAGTTTCTTAAATTAAAAATAAAAAAGATTTTTTTCTTACGTCGAGAAATATTTGTTTTTCAAGATAAACAATGTCCGTTAGGCACCTAATCTTTATGTCATATAGACCCGAACACTTGCCTCGGATTGACTTCAATATATAATTGCTCCAGTGAATAACTAAAAAAAAAATAGAAGGATGGTAGATAGTAAAGAAAAGAACTAATCACAATATCTATCTTTCAAAATCTATCTTTCAAAATCTATCTTTCAAAATATATATCTTTCAAAGATTCACTAAAAAGACAGTTGGCGGGTCTCTTTGTATGTCTTGTCCGGAAAGAGGAGGACTTAATGATTATTCGTTCGCCGGAACCAGAAGTAAAAATTGTTGTGGATAGGGATCCTGTAAAAACATCTTTTGAGGAATGGGCCAGACCCGGCATTTCTCAAGAACACTAGCTAAGGGCCCTGATACTACCACTTGGATCTGGAACCTACATGCTGATGCTCACGATTTCGATAGTCATACTGGTGATTTGGAGGAGATTTCTCGAAAAGTCTTTAGTGCTCATTTCGGGCAACTTTCCATTATCTTTCTTTGGTTGAGTGGCATGTACTTTCATGGCGCCCGTTTTTTCCAATTATGAAGCATGGCTAAGTGATCCTACTCACATTGGACCCAGTGCTCAGGTAGTTGGCCTATAGTAGGGCAAGAAATATTGAATGGTGATGTAGGCGGGGGTTTCCGAGGAATCCAAATAACCTCTGGTTTTTTTCAGCTTTGGCGAGCATCTGGAATAACTAGTGAATTACAACTCTATTGTACTGCAATTGGTGCATTGATTTTTGCAGCGTTAATGCTTTTTGCTGGTTGGTTCCATTATCACAAAGCCGCTCCCAAATTGGCCTGGTTCCAAGATGTAGAATCCATGTTGAATCACCACTTAGCGGGATTATTAGGACTTGGGTCTCTTTCTTGGGCGGGGCACCAAATTCATGTATCTTTACCAATTAACCAATTTCTTGACGCTGGGGTGGATCCTAAAGAGATACCACTTCCTCATGAATTTATCTTGAATCGGGACCTTTTGGCTCAACTTTATCCTAGTTTTGCCGAAGGAGCAACCCCTTTTTTCACTTTAAATTGGTCCAAATACGCAGAATTTCTGACTTTTCGCGGAGGACTAGATCCAGTAACCGGTGGTCTCTGGGCTGACCGATATTGCGCACCATCATTTAGCTATTGCTATTCTTTTCCTAATCGCAGGTCATATGTATAGGACCAATTGGGGTATTGGCCATGGACTTAAAGATATTTTGGAGGCTCACAAGGGCCCATTTACAGGACAAGGCCATAAGGGTCTTTATGAAATCTTAACAACGTCATGGCATGCTCAATTATCTCTCTTAACCTAGCTATGCTAGGCTCTACAACCATTGTTGTAGCTCATCATATGTATTCTATGCCTCCCTATCCATACCTAGCTACTGACTATGGTACACAACTTTCCTTGTTCACACACCACATGTGGATTGGCGGATTTCTAATAGTCGGTGCTGCTGCACATGCAGCAATTTTTATGGTAAGAGACTATGATCCAACTACTCGATACAACGATCTATTAGATCGCGTCCTTAGACACCGCGATGCAATCATATCCCACCTTAACTGGGTATGTATATTTCTAGGTTTTCACAGTTTTGGCTTGTACATTCATAATGATACCATGAGTGCTTTAGGCCGTCCACAAGATATGTTTTCGGATACTGCCATACAATTACAACCTATCTTTGCTCAATGGGTACAAAATATCCATGCTACTGCGCCTGGCGTAACAGCTCCTGGTGCAACAACAAGTACTAGCTTAACGTGGGGAGGCGGCGAGTTAGTAGCAGTAGGTGGCAAAGTGGCTTTGTTACCTATTCCATTAGGAACCGCAGATTTTTTAGTCCATCACATTCATGCATTTACCATACATGTGACTGTATTAATACTTTTGAAAGGTGTTTTATTTGCTCGGAGTTCCCGTTTGATACCCGATAAAGCAAATCTAGGTTTTCGCTTTCCTTGCGATGGGCCTGGCCGAGGGGGAACATGTCAAGTATCCGCCTGGGATCATGTTTTCTTAGGTTTATTCTGGATGTACAATGCAATTTCGGTAGTCATTTTCCATTTCAGTTGGAAAATGCAGTCGGATGTTTGGGGTACTATAAGTGATCAAGGGGTGGTAACTCATATTACAGGGGGAAACTTTGCACAGAGTTCCATTACGATTAATGGGTGGCTTCGAGATTTCTTGTGGGCACAGGCATCGCAAGTCATTCAGTCTTATGGTTCTTCATTATCTGCATATGGTCTTTTTTTCTTAGGTGCTCATTTTGTCTGGGCCTTCAGTTTAATGTTTTTATTCAGCGGCCGTGGTTATTGGCAAGAACTCATTGAATCTATCGTTTGGGCTCATAACAAATTAAAAGTTGCTCCTGCTACTCAGCCTAGAGCCTTGAGCATTATACAAGGACGCGCTGTAGGAGTAACCCATTACCTTCTGGGTGGAATTGCCACGACATGGGCATTCTTCTTAGCGAGAATTATTGCAGTAGGATAGTGGCTAGGAGGATTTGAAAGGCATTATGGAATTAAGATTTCCCAGGTTTAGCCAAGGCTTAGCTCAGGACCCCACTACTCGTCGTATTTGGTTTGGTATTGCTACCGCACATGATTTCGAAAGTCATGATGATATTACTGAAGAACGTCTTTATCAGAACATTTTTGCTTCTCACTTTGGGCAATTAGCAATAATCTTTCTATGGACGTCCGGAAATCTGTTTCATGTAGCTTGGCAAGGAAATTTTGAATCATGGATACAGGATCCTTTACACGTAAGACCTATTGCTCATGCGATTTGGGATCCTCATTTTGGTCAACCCGCTGTGGAAGCCTTTACTCGAGGAGGTGCTGCTGGTCCAGTGAATATTGCTTATTCTGGAGTTTATCAGTGGTGGTATACAATAGGATTACGCACCAATGAGGATCTTTATACTGGAGCTCTTTTTCTATTATTTCTTTCTACGCTGTCCTTAATAGCGGGTTGGTTACATCTACAACCCAAATGGAAACCAAGCCTTTCGTGGTTCAAAAACGCGGAATCTCGTCTCAATCATCATTTGTCAGGACTTTTCGGGGTAAGTTCTTTGGCTTGGACAGGACATTTAGTTCATGTTGCTATTCCCGCATCCAGGGGGGAGTACGTTCGATGGAATAATTTCTTAGATGTATTACCCTATCCCCAGGGGTTGGGACCCCTTTTGACGGGTCAATGGAATCTTTATGCCCAAAACCCTGATTCGAGTAATCATTTATTTGGTACCGCTCAAGGAGCGGGAACTGCCATTCTAACTCTTCTTGGGGGATTCCATCCACAAACACAAAGTTTGTGGCTGACCGATATGGCTCACCATCATTTAGCTATTGCATTTATTTTTCTCATTGCCGGTCACATGTATCGAACTAACTTCGGAATTGGGCACAGTATTAAAGATCTTTTAGAAGCGCATACTCCTCCGGGGGGTCGATTAGGGCGTGGGCATAAGGGCCTTTATGACACAATCAACAATTCGATTCATTTTCAGTTAGGTCTTGCTCTAGCTTCTTTAGGGGTTATTACTTCCTTAGTAGCTCAACATATTACTCTTTACCTCCTTATGCATTCATAGCACAAGACTTTACTACTCAAGCTGCTTTATATACTCATCACCAATATATTGCAGGGTTCATCATGACAGGGGCTTTTGCTCATGGAGCTATTTTTTTCATTAGGGATTACAATCCGGAACAGAATGAGGATAATGTATTGGCAAGAATGTTAGACCATAAAGAAGCTATCATATCTCATTTAAGTTGGGCTAGCCTCTTTCTAGGATTCCATACCTTGGGCCTTTATGTTCATAACGACGTCATGCTTGCTTTTGGTACTCCAGAAAAGCAAATCTTGATCGAACCTATATTTGCCCAATGGATACAATCTGCTCATGGCAAGACGACATATGGGTTCGATATACTCTTATCTTCAACGAATGGCCCCGCTTTCAATGCGGGTCGAAGCCTATGGTTGCCCGGATGGTTGAATGCTGTTAATGAGAATAGTAATTCGCTTTTCTTAACAATAGGACCTGGGGATTTCTTGGTTCATCATGCTATTGCTCTAGGTTTGCATACAACTACATTGATTTTAGTAAAGGGCGCTTTAGATGCACGCGGTTCCAAATTAATGCCAGATAAAAAGGATTTTGGATATAGTTTTCCTTGTGACGGCCCAGGGCGCGGCGGTACTTGTGATATTTCTGCTTGGGACGCATTTTATTTGGCAGTTTTCTGGATGTTAAATACCATTGGGTGGGTTACTTTTTATTGGCATTGGAAACATATCACATTATGGCAGGGCAACGTTTCACAATTTAATGAATCCTCCACTTATTTGATGGGATGGTTAAGAGATTACCTATGGTTAAACTCTTCACAACTTATCAATGGATATAATCCTTTTGGGATGAATAGTTTATCGGTATGGGCGTGGATGTTCTTATTTGGACATCTTGTTTGGGCTACTGGATTTATGTTCTTAATTTCCTGGCGGGGGTATTGGCAGGAATTAATTGAGACTTTAGCATGGGCTCATGAACGCACACCTTTAGCTAATTTAATTCGCTGGAGAGATAAGCCCGTGGCTCTTTCCATTGTGCAAGCAAGATTGGTTGGATTAGCTCACTTTTCCGTGGGTTATATATTCACTTATGCAGCTTTCTTGATTGCCTCAACATCAGGCAAGTTTGGTTAATTTAGTTTGTTTTTTTGTACTGTATCAGCACCTAGTTCATTACTCTTGATAGAGAGGGAGGATCTGCCTTTTTAGATTTCTTTTTCTATTTATTTTTCCATCTAGGATTAGAACCGTATACTTGGTAATAATAGCAACGACACATTATGGCAAAAAAAAGTTTGATTCAGAGGGAGAAGAAGCGGCAGAAATTAGAACAGAAATATCATTTGATTCGTCAATCTTTAAAAAAAAAGATAAGAAGCAAAGTTTCTCCCTTGAGTTTGAGTGAAAAAACGAAAATGCGAGAAAAATTGCAATCCCTACCGCGTAATAGTGCACCTACACGCCTTCATCGACGTTGTTTTTTGACCGGAAGACCTAGAGCTAACTATCGACATTTTGGGCTATCCGGACACGTACTTCGAGAAATGGTTTATGAATGTTTGTTACCGGGTGCAACAAGATCCAGTTGGTAAGGATAAAATACCCTTTCGTATTTGTATGGATTTCTGGAATTGATAATCATAGAGGAGCCCTCTTTACCATTCTGTATAAATGGACTATTCTATTTGTATAGATATTGGTAGAGGGGCGTATCCAACCCTCTTTTATCCACTAGTTACCCCTCTTTAGTTTAAGAGTATAGAGCAGTTTGGTAGCTCATAAGGCTCATAACCTTGGGGTTGCGGGTTCGATTCCCACTACCGCCTCCATACTCCTTCTTTATGATATATGCATGATATAATATATACATCATGCATTTGTATCTGGATTTTTTGATTTCCTAAAAGAGTTTTGGTCTAACAGTTTTTTCTCGGAAGAAGCAAAAAAATAAAAGAAAGAATAAAATATGAAAGAAAAGCGTCCATTGTCTAATGGATAGGACAGAGGTCTTCTAAACCTTTGGTATAGGTTCAAATCCTATTGGACGCAATCTTATTTCTATCTATTCTTTAAATAACTATACTAAACTAAAAACAAAGAAAACTTTTTTGCATGATTCAAATGAAAAAGCTTTCTCAACGATTCCTATTCTACTAACAAGAGTAGACATGCAAAATTTATTTGTTACTGAAGAGAAAACCGTTCCAGCTGTTCCTGAATAGCTTCCTTCAAAAGGATTTCCGCTTGCTCGGTGAATGTCTTGCTAGAAGATATAATTTCTTGGAATTGAGGTTTAGTATCTTTTAGATGTTTACGTAACTCATCCAGAAATTTATTTACCTGTTCAATTTCTAACGAATCAAGATATCCTCTTGTTCCGGTATAAATAGTAGCTATCTGCTCTTCCACTGGGAGAGGATTTGCCTGGGATTGTTTAAGCAATTCCCTTAATCGTCGACCCCTTGCCAATTGATTCTGACTTGTTTTATCGAGAGCAGAGGCGAATTGTGCAAAGGCTTGTAACTCTGCGAATTGCGCTAGTTCCAATTTTGATTTGCCAGCTACTTGTTTCATGGCTTTAATTTGAGCCGCGGATCCTACTCTGGAAACAGAAATACCCACATTAATAGCGGGTCGAATTCCGGCATTGAATAGATCCGCAGATAAGAATATTTGTCCATCTGTAATGGAGATTACATTAGTAGGAATATAGGCGGAAACGTCTCCAGATTGAGTCTCAACTATTGGTAAAGCGGTCATACTTCCTTCGCCTAAAAGAGAATTTAATTTAGCGGCTCTTTCTAAAAGGCGTGAATGCAAATAAAAAACATCCCCTGGATAAGCCTCACGTCCGGGAGGTCTTCTTAATAGAAGGGACATTTGGCGATAAGCTTGTGCCTGTTTGGAGAGATCATCATAAATTATTAAAGTATGCCGTTCGCGGTACATAAAATACTCAGCCAGGGCTGCTCCCGTATAAGGAGCGAGGTATTGTAATGTAGCAGGTGAATCCGCCATTTCAGCTACTACAATAGTGTATTCCATGGCCCCCTCCTCATGGAAAGTAGTTACTACTTGAGCTACGGAGGATGCTCTTTGACCGATAGCTACATAAACACATATTACACCTTGCCCTTTTTGATTGAGAATTGTATCTGTGGCTACTGCTGTTTTGCCAGTCTGTCTGTCCCCAATAATTAACTCTCGCTGACCGCGCCCTATAGGGATCATCGAATCGATAGCAATAAGCCCTGTTTGAAGAGGTTCGTATACGGAACGCCTGGAAATTATACTTGGAGCAGGAGATTCAATTAAGCGAGATTCGGAAGCTATAATTTCGCCTTTCCCATCAATAGGTTTAGCCAGAGCATTTACAACACGACCCAAGTAAGCCTCACTCACGGGTATCTGAGCAATTCTTCCTGTTGCTTTTACAAAACTTCCCTCTTGTATCATCAACCCATCGCCCATTAATACAATCCCAACATTTTTGGATTCCAAATTCAGAGCAATACCCCTAGTACCTTCTGCAAATTCGACTAATTCACCTGACATTATTTCACCAAGACCTATAATACGAGCAATCCCATCCCCCACTTGAACTACGCGACCTATATTCTCAATCCCTACTTTCCTATTATATTGTTCAATACGTTCGCGGAGAATTTTATGAATTTCGTCGACTCGAAGGGTTGCCATTAGTGTTTCTTGACTCTTTTTTCGGAAGCAAGGGGAAAAATAATGCCTAAATTCTAAACGAAAGTAGAAGTTCAAGGCCTAATTAATTTAATTATTTCTTCCATTCCAGGGACCCGAGAATGCCAATATTAGCACGAATCGTACGGAAATGTAACTCGGTATTCAAACAACTATTCAGAGTTCCTAGAGCTCCTTGTACGGCCTGTTGGAAAACCCGCTGTCGGACCTGATTCATTGCCCTTTGTTTTTCAAAATAAAGGGTTTCGTTTTTAGACTTTTCCAATTGTTCCAAACTAATAGAAGTAGCATTAATCAAATTTGCTTTTTCTCGTTCTATCTCAGAGTATCCATTCATTCGATACTCATCCGCTTCTAGTTCGACTTTCTGTAATCGAATCCGAGCTTTTTCGAGTTGCTCAATGGTCCCTCTACGCAATTCTTCTGAATTTCGAATAGTACTCAAGATCCTCTGTTTTCGATTATCTAATAAATCTTTTAATGAAAGTAGATTATTTTGTAAGTTTACAACTTTTATGATCTCTTCCCGAACCAAACATGAATCTTTCGATTCATTTGGCTCTCACGCTCCTTTTTTTTTTTCTATAGCTATTTCCATATCTTTTTTTTAAGTAATGAGCCTATCCTCTATCTTCTTTTTTATGTTTATATTTCAATATACCGAAACCTATATAAGACTAGATAAATATTAAGAGGACTCTTCCGCCTAGATAAAAATATATCATGGTCAGCAAAGTTGTTTCTTTATTTTTATTTGCCCTCTAGTTAATAATTTCAATTTCATTAAGAAAAACTAACTAAATAAATGGAAAATGAAAATTAATAGAATTCTTTTTTATTTTTTTTTTCTTCAAATCCAAAAAATTTCTCTTTTTTATACATAGGTCGTCGATTCGGCATTGGTTAAAAAAGGGCAGGGTGCCCCCTTTTTTTTCTAGTAAATAGTTCAAACCATTTTATCGATATGAGTGTTCTATATCAGATAAATTTTACATTAGCTATTTCCCGTTTAAATTGGTACTAATACTAATATAGTTGTAGAAAGAGTACCTCTTTTTGCCTGGACTTCAAGCAGTTTAGCTTTAACCGTGTTAATGGTCTCACATTCTTGGTTTATAGAGAATCAAAGTTGATTTACCAATGAGTCGCGAAATGCTATGGTTCTTCCATATGATTTCTGAATTTATTCAGAAGTAATTCGTCGAGATCGTGCACCCTTTTCTTATTTATCCGAAAAATACTAAAAAATATTATAAAGTGCAGCCGGATAGATCCAATCTATTCTTGAAATAGACAACTCGCACACACTCCCTTTCCAAAAAAAATCAAAACACCAACCACTACAGTTAGATTTATTAGATTTGTTGCTAAAATATCGGTATTAAGCCCGAAACTGCCAGCGGATGGCCAGTGAGCTAAAAAAACGAAAGAATGGGTTACATTTTTCATATGCTCTCCTCTTATAGATAGGACGAACAAAGAACAAAGTTTTTCGATCACTTACTTCGCTCGCCCTTTTTTGATCGGTTTTTTTAATGCAAATAGATTCAATCTAGTAATTTCTTTTAGATTAAGTCTTACGTCTTGTTTGACCGGTGAAAGACTTCCTTTGTTGAAATGTTCTGTTCCCAAAATTCCTAAAATAAAAGGAAAAAACTTTCCACTTTCCTAAACTAAGGACGGGAAATAAGAAGGTGAGCATATCTTCTAAATTAATAATACTCAACTCAGCCCTTCCTAGAATGGGGTATTATCTGTCCCGATAAATAGATAATTCCAGGAGTAATAAATAGGAGTAAATTAAATAAAGTATTGATATAATTGGAATTGTGGAAGCAAATACCAATTTACTAAAAAAAGAAAAAAGTATCTAATCGAAATCGAAAGAATTTTTTTTTTAAGATTAAACAAAAGGGTTCGCAAATAAAAGCGCTAGTGCCACAACTAGTCCATAAATTGTTAAAGCTTCCATAAAAGCTAGACTAAGCAATAAAGTACCTCGTATTTTACCTTCTGCTTCTGGCTGTCTCGCAATACCTTCTACAGCTTGTCCTGCAGCAGTACCTTGACCAACTCCAGGTCCAATAGAAGCAAGCCCTACGGCCAATCCAGCAGCAATAACAGAAGCAGCAGCAATTAGTGGATTCATGGTGAGTAGTTCCTCGTGTCAAAAAAAAGAAATGGTTAAGGATACAATCAACCAATAAATTCTTACTTCTAAGCTCTATTGGGGAGAAGTAAAGTAACTAAAAAGTACAAATTGAAATCAAATTGAAATGATAATGTGAATTGTCCGAACTACATAGAAGGGAATTCCATATCCATATATCGGATTAGATAATGAATCTAACCTAGGAATATATAATATAATATCCTATATATATACATTTGTTTCTTCTATTTTGTTTGCATATTTTCTCATTTTCTATTGAATCGGATTCTAAAATCATTGCTTAAAGTGGAAACCTGCATAAAAGAGGACTCCACTTATAGACATTAAGGATATTATAGTATAGATCTAGCCTGACTCCACCCTCCTTAATGCATATATACTTTGAAAATTCCATAATATAGTCTATTCTATTCTCTCTCCTACAACTCTAGGCTATATATTCATACGCATTTCTAACTATTTTTTTGCAACCAAGCAGATTATCTGGAACCATGCATGAATTGAGCTAAGCTGCAAAAAAAAAAAATACTATTTCCAAAAAGAGTCAATTCAATGATGACCCTCCATGGATTCACCTATATAGGCTGCGGCTAATGTTGCAAAAATAAGAGCTTGAATACCGCTTGTAAATAATCCAAGAAACATGACCGGTATAGGGATTACTAAGGGGACTAAAGAAACAAGAACAACAACGACTAATTCATCCGCCAATATATTCCCGAAAAGTCGAAAGCTAAGCGATAATGGTTTTGTGAAATCTTCTAGGATGTTAATTGGTAAAAGGATTGGAGTTGGTTTAATATATTTCTCGAAATAGCTCAATCCTTTTTTGCTAAGACCAGCATAAAAATATGCCGCTGACGTGAGTAAAGCTAAAGCAACAGTAGTATTTATATCATTCGTGGGCGCTGCTAATTCCCCATGGGGTAACTCTATAATTTTCCAAGGTAAAAGAGCACCCGACCAATTCGAAACAAAAATAAAAAGGAACATAGTTCCAATAAAGGGAACCCAGGGACCATATTCTTCTCCAATCTGAGTTTTGCTCAAGTCTCGAATAAACTCAAGGACATATTCAAAAAAATTCTGACCGTCGGTCGGGATGGTTTGTGGATTCCGAACAGCTATGACAACTGAACCTAGCAAGATAGTAATTACGACCCAAGAAGTGATGAGTACTTGGGCATGAATTTGGAAACCTCCTATTTGCCAATAGAAGTGTTGGCCTACTTCTACACCCGATATATCGTATAACCCCTTGAGTGTTTTAATGGAACAAGGTATAATATTCATATTGTCCTCTGATAAAAATTGAACTTCAAAAAAGGAATTCTTTTGATTCAACCATCTCTTTCTCAACTCAGCAACTTGAAGTATTAATCTTATATTTAGGATACCAAGAAAGCACATCAGATCATAATATATATCAATACCCTCTAATATATATCAATATTCCCCTTCTTTTTTCTATGCAAAAAAAATTCTATGCAAAAAAAAAGATATAGTAAAGTAAGTGATTCCATAAATTTACGCAGTTGCCCAAGAATTCACTATATATTCTTAATCAACGATTTCTTATATAGAGAGAACGGCCCTCACAAATTGAAAATACTAATTTGTTAAGAATCAATCGAATTGAAGTCATAGTGTCATCGTTGGCTGGAATCGATATATTCGCGAGATCCGGGTCACAATTTGTATCGACTAAAGAAATAGTAGGAATCCCCAAAATGGCACATTCCCGAAGAGCTATATACTCTTTTTGCTGATCAAGGACGATCACAATGTCTGGCAATCTCGTCATATATTTGATCCCGCCGAGATACCTTTGCAAAGTAGATAATTTTCTCTTCAAGATTGCCACATCTCTTTTTGGGAGATGGTGGAATTTTCCCATTTTTTCTTCTGCTCTTAAGTCTCTAAATTGAGAAAGTCTAGTTTTCGTAATCGACCAATTCGTTAACATACCACTGAACCACTTTTTATTAACATAATGACAACGAGCCCTTATTGCAGCTGATGCTACTAAATCTGTTGCTCTTTTTTTGGTACCAACAATTAAGAAACTTTTTCCCTGACTTGCTGCATCAAAAACTAAATCACAAGCTTCTGATAAAAAACGAGCCGTTCTAGCGAGATTTATAATATGAGTACCTTTACGCTTTGCCGAAATGTAAGGGGCCATTTTAGGATTCCATTTCTTAATACCATGACCAAAATGAACTCCTGCTTCTATCATCTCTTTCAAATTAATGTTCCAATATCTTCTTGTCATTTTTTCCACACTTCCTTTTTTTTAATCCTACCATTCCATTACGGAATTTAGTTCTTTTTGAAGATTAAGAAAGATCCGAAATAGCTTGAAATAAATAATAATTGTTCCGAGAGAACCTTGTACTAAGATAAGAGTTGGCCATTGATACATGGTATAAACATAACCACCTTAATGAATTAACTGACTTGTTTTACTTATTAAAATAAAAATCTTAAAAATCTAAAATTTGACCTGTTAGTGTTCTAAGTTCAAAAGTCTAGTAAAGTAAAAAATATTTTTATGGGGGTTCTTATGTCTCATAAAAATTGTTTGTTACGTCAGAATCTGAAGAAACTAATTCTGTATGGAGAAACAAAAAATCTCTCATTTCCGACGCGAATAGATTTTTTTTTTTTATTTCGAAATAAAGGTTCTTGTCTTGTGGGGAACGATGCACAAATTTTTGGAATCCGGTACCAACAGGTATAATCCCCCCCAGAACTACGTTTTCTTTCAAGCCTTTCAACCAATCAATGCGACCTCGTAGGGCAGCTTTTGCTAAAACTCGAGCAGTTTCTTGAAAACTTGCTTCAGATATGAAACTTTGGGTATTCAGGGAAGCCCTTGTTATTCCCAATAAGATTGCCCGATAATAGATCGATTCATCCAAAGCTCGTCCTGCTCGTTCCGCTCGCAATAGTCCGATTAATTCCCCAGGCGAAAAAACATTAGACATTCCATCTTCGGAAACCCGCACTTTTGATGTTACTTGGCGTATAATAATCTCTATATGTCTATTATGGATCTGTACCCCTTGGGATCGATAAACCTTTTGGATTTTATTAACCAAAGAGATACGACTTTGGGCTATGGTTAGCTCAGCTCCAATCAAGAATCCCCAAGGGACCCCAAGAATTCTTGGTATACGCTCATTCCAATCCTCAATTCTCCTTTCGAGATTCGGGGATAATGAATCAATTGAACGCGCTTCAAAGATTTGTTCCACTTTTGGAAGACCTTGCGTTATGTCACTAGATCTCGATTTTTCATATATAAACGTAACTAACCTATCTCCCTTGTAAAGGATTTCTCCATAATGACCATTAACAGTTGCTCCTGTAGTGGCCAAATAAGGTTTAGCTGCTCTTATAACAAAGGAATTCATATTTACAATGAAAATTTGACCGGATTTTTTTATGTGCGATTTAAATAGACATACATTTTCACAAATAAATTGTCCAAGGTGAATTATTGCCAATGTCTCTTCCCAAGAATCATGATGGACAAAGTGACAATTCAAAAGGAATGGATCCAACATTATGTTACTATCGAAATTAGAAATCCTTTTATTTTCATCTATTAAAGAGTATTTAAGTTCTTGAAGTACTTGGAAGGTTTGTTTTAAATTGTCAACGAACAAATATTTTTTTAACAGGATTTTATTATGCGTTAGTAAATAGTAAGATGAAGAAAAATGCGATATACTAGCTACAATAGCGCCTAAGGGCCCAAAAATTTCTCGAATAGGAATTCTAGGATTCCATTCTTTTATCGCATTGGGATGTTTTGAATTCTTGAATAAACCAATTCGAGAACAGTTGGATGCCGACAAAATCATCAAAGAGTGGTATTCTTTATTTCGATTCAACAAAGTGCCAATAGCTTCTGGATGTTGGCTAAGTGATTCAATCTTCGCCTTGGAATAAAAAGAATTGATATTGGCGCGATCTAACCTATTATGGGGAATCGGTCCTGCACTTGTCCTACCATACCTTTTTCGTGTATACGAAATAGTGGACTTGACTAACTCAATTCTTAGGAAATCGCGAATAAGATCATTTGCTCTTACCTCAACAAGGGAAGCACCAGCCTTTTCTTTTTCTTCTTGTTCCCAATTCACTACTAAGCAAGTTCTAACAAATTGACTATTTGTGTGATAAATTCTTTGAGTTAACTTGCTATTTTCATGAGAAATAAAATTGACAAGTCGAATTTGGAGATTATTTTCTTCTTGCAAGAGATCCTGCGGGAAAAGTGTTGCTAAATTTCTTCCTTCGTCCATTTCATATGCCACTGTAGGGCGAACGGAAACAAAATACTTTTCCTTGCTCTTGAGAATTTTTTTCCGTTGAACATAGACCCAATTTTTCCTTTTTTTTGATTCCTTAGAATCTTTTTTTTGTCTTTCTGGCGGTATCAAACAGCCACCTAATATCTTATCCGCCTCTTCAGGAAAATGAATATCTCCGGAAAATATTTTGAGTTCCGTATGGCTTTTTTTTCTCTTCACTCGGACCAGTCCGCCTAGTCGACTTCTTGTATTTTTTGTGAGTTGTGTATTCACTCCAATAATACTATTGTCAAGTATCTTTAGGGATGAAGATCTCGGCAAGATATGAAGTTCTTGAAGAATGAAAAAAAACCGATCTACTTCTTTTTGGTATTTTAGACTAAATTCTTTTGTTCCTCGATGCTCAATCAAACCCTCTTTTTTTAAGATGGAATCTTCCTCTGGGCTCTCGTATTCGTCCTCTGAATCTTCTTCTGAGTCTTCCTCTAAAGTACCATATTTTTCCTCTGCGCTTTCCCCGGGGCTGCCATATTCGTCTTCTGAGTCTTCCTCTAGAGTTCCATATTCGTCCTCTTGGGTCCTATATTTGCTCTCTGGGCTCCCATATTCCTCTTCTGAGTCTTTCTCTAAAGTCCTATATTCGTTCTCTGGGTTCCCATATTCGTTTTCTGGGCTCCCATATTCGTCTTCTAGGGTTTCATATTCGTATTCGTCTTCTAGGATTCCATATTTAGATTCTTCTAGGGTTTCATATTCATATTCGTCCTCTCGGGTCCTGTATTCGTCTTCTAGGGTCTCATATTCCTCTTCTGAGTCTTCCGCTCGAGTCCTATATTCTTCTTCTAGGGTCCTATATCTAAATTTAACAATTCCTGAACCCTTTTTATCTTTTCTGTATCGGGGATCGTCAAAATAAGCAAAAATAGTATTTCTACGTAAAACACCCATAAGGGGGATTTCAATCGAAATCCCAAAACAGGATATTAGTTCTTTCTCTTGTTCTTGATGATATTGTAATGGAATGACGAACCTATTTCTTCGCTTTTTCGCCAACAAATCTGAATTATCTTGAAAAATAGAAGGATAGATAAAATTCCAATGGCCATTGGACATGATTCGATCCGACGTTGAATAATCAAGAATTTCCCTATCTTTTTTACCATAAGTATTCATTTGATCTTGATCCTTGTGGAGTGAAAAAGACGCTATACTGGATCTGCACATACTTACTGACAATATCCATAAATGGCTTGTTTTTGGTAATCGGCGAAGATTACCATATTGATATTCGGGCGCATGGTAAACATCAGTACTCCAGTGCATTTCGCCGTCTGATTCAGAATAAATATGCTTTTGTACCCTTTCTTTAAAATGTAAAGTGGACGTTCCGGCACGAATCTCCGCAATTACTTGTTCGGATTTTACATATTGATCATTTTGCACTAGAATCAAGCTTTTTGAGGGAATATTCACACTATATAGAATATCTTGACTCTGAATAGTTACATGCAAGTCTATATAACATAGAAAAGCAGGCTGCCCATGACGGGTACGTGTGGGGTGAACCAAATTCTCATTGAATTTTATTTTTCCATTCGAAGGGGATCGTACAAGGTCGGCAGTACCCCCTGTGAATACTCCGCCAGTATGAAAAGTTCTTAATGTTAGTTGAGTCCCTGGCTCCCCAATTGATTGACCTGCAATAATACCTACGGCTTCTCCCAATTCGACCAGATCACTATGAGTAGGACTCCGGCCATAGCATAATTGACAGATCCAAGAAGTGCTTCGGCAAGTAAAGGGGGTTCTAATATATATTGGTTGTGCTCGAAATGGTTGTGCTCGAAAGGCAGTTATGAATCGATTGACTAATCCAATTCCAATATCTTGATTTCGCGCGGCAATGCATCGTGAACCGATATATATATCGTCTGCTAATACACGACCAATTAGTGTTTGGACAAAAAGTTTTTCCGTCATCCCATTTTGAGGACTTACAGAAATACCTCGGATAGTACCACAATCTCTTCTACGCACAATAATATGTTGAACTACTTCAACAAGTCTACGTGTAAGATATCCAGCATCTGCTGTTCGCACAGCAGTATCTACAACCCCTTTGCGGGCTCCATAGCAGGAAATTATATATTCTGTCAAAGAAAGTCCCTCGCGTAAATTGCTTTGAATAGGTAAATCAATCATTTGTCCTTGAGGGTCCGACATTAATCCTCTCATACCTACTAATTGGTGTACTTGAGATGCATTTCCTCTGGCTCCTGAAAAAGACATTAGATAGACTGGATTAGAAGGATCCGTTATCCGAAAATTTGAATTCATTTCTTGTTTCAAATATTCACTTGTCGCATACCATATCTCAACAGATTGGCGTAATTTTTCTACCGCGTGTACAGCCCCATAATA
Organism: Triticum urartu; assembly: GCF_056163025.1. NCBI lineage: Eukaryota > Viridiplantae > Streptophyta > Magnoliopsida > Poales > Poaceae > Triticum > Triticum urartu. Next base: position 4,755,596 of record NW_028259461.1, on the reverse strand, counting down.
ATAGTGTTTCTCCAAAAGAAAACTCTGTTGTTCCGCGTCTTGGACTAACCATCCCTTAGAGGGTATTGTTAAAAGATCCTCGATTCCTAACGAAATCGATGTAGTAGTGGCTTGATGGAAGCCCAGAGTCTTTAGTTGATCCAGTATATGGGATGTATATCCCATTCCAAAATGATCTATTAATCTGCTAATAAGTCGTTTCATACCAGTTCCGTCTATCTCTTTATTATGAAAGACCAGATTGGCCCGTTCCGCCATACATAAGTACCCCCTTTTCGGCTGAGTAGGATTCGACAATTGCTGAGTAGGATTCGACAATGGGCCTGAGTCAGTGATTCGAAAATTTAATTAACTTAATTGCCTCAATCTCAATCTGGATTCGCGTGGCAAATAATGATGATACTAGGGAAATCGGAATGCCCCCCGAAAGGGGAGGGGCATCGCCGAATCTAACTTTCTTGTTTAGGTAGTGTATGAATAGGCCTGACTAAATCCTTGTATGGCTTCCTCTATTTCTCTATAAAAAGAAATATGACCAAGAGTGGTTCGAATGTATATCGAACGAATTTCTTTTTTTCTATTTCCCATTATTAGATAGTGGGCATAAATCTCATGATAAGTCCCCAAAGATTCATATTGAACTTCAATCGGAACTTCTCTTGACCCAATGACGCGTTGATCCAGGTTCCATCGTAGCCACAAGGGACTATCTAAACTGATTAGTTTTTGTCTATAAGCTCCCAGTGCATCATAAGAACTAGAAAAATGGGGTTCTTTATCTTTCCTATATTTAAAATTATTATTATTATTGTAATTTACTTTTAGATTTGGGTAGTTTCTGCAACTATTATATCTATTTGCACAAATACCTCGACGCTTTCCAATCGTTAATACATAAAGCCCGATAAGCATGTCTTGGGTTGGTACGCAAATAGGATCCCCAATAGCGGGAGATAAGAGATTCATATGAGAAAACATAAGTAAACGGGCTTCTGCCTGAGCTTCCAAGGATAAAGGTAGATGAACAGCCATTTGATCTCCATCAAAGTCCGCATTGAAACCCTTACACACTAATGGGTGTAAAGAAATAGTACGCCCCTCTACTAAAGTGGGTTGAAAGGCCTGTATGCCTAATCTATGCAGGGTAGGTGCTCTATTTAACAGTACAGGATGTCCCCGCATAACTTCTTGAAGTATTTCCCATACAATGGGTTCTTTTTCCCAAATTTTCCTTTTAGCAATCCTTACATTAGAAGTGGCGCGTTTCGTGATTAAATCGCGAATTACAAATAGCTGAAAAAGCTTTATTGCTATCTCTAGAGGTAATCCACATTGATGTAATGAAAGCGAAGGACCCACAACAATGACAGAACGCCCCGAGTAATCGACCCGTTTCCCAAGCAGAGTCTCGCGAAACCTTCCCTCTTTACCTTCAATTACATCTGAAAGTGATTTGTATACTTTATTGTGACCATCCCTCGTCGGTTGCCCGCGGGACCCACTATCAAGAAGTGTATCCACGGCTTCTTGTACCAATTTTTCCTGGCACATTACTAAATCTGCTGGCGCTAATTCACTTCTTTTTAATAGATAGGCAAGATTGTTGTTCCGACGGATAACTCTCTTATAAAGTTCATTAATGTCTGAAGTCACTACTTTATCTCCAGACCTATAAACAATAGGTCTCAATTCGGGAGGAAGAACCGGTAATAAGCACAAAACCATCCATTCTGGTTCTACATTTGTTTGAATAAAATGTTTCGCCAATTGCATGCGTCTAATCAAAAAAACTTTTCTTATTCGTCTTTTTCTATCTTCCCACTCATCTCCACTATACCCCTCGTCTTCTAATTCCTTCCATTCGACCAAAGAATTCTCTATAATAATTCGCAAATCCAAATCTGCTAATTGTTCTCTAATAGCACCTGCTCCTGTCGCAATTTCCCGATTTCGAAATGTTGCAAAGCCTGGGGTAGAAAAAAAGGGAGAAATGCTGTGGTTACAGGATGCAATTTCCTCTTCGAATAAACCTCGTAATCGTAAAAAAGTGGGTTTTTTAGTGCTGGGCCTAGCAAAAGAGAAATCGCCGTATACTAGGCCCTCCAACTTCTTAAGAGGTTTATCTAAAAGATTCGCGATATAACTAGGAAGACCTTTCAAATACCACACATGAGTCACGGGACATGCGAGTTTGATGTATCCCATTTGATATCTTCGTATCCGAGAATCCACAAATTCGACCCCGCATTTTTGGCAAAATCTTTCGTCTTCGTTTTCAGCTCCGCTCGCT
>NW_028259461.1:4707698-4752806 GCF_056163025.1 Triticum urartu | reverse complement strand
AAAAAGTTTAGTCTAGTTAACTGTTTAACTACTTATATTAAATTAAGTATTAATTAGGTGTTAGTCTAGTGCCGTATCCCTTACTATCTTACCCTTCCTTTGCATCCCACTCAAAAAAAGAGGGCGCTCCAGAGGCAGAAATAGAACTCGCCAACAGAGCTCCAAAAATTGGGTATTAACTGAGACAAACAACGGGCAAACTTTTTTTAAAGGGAAGGGAGAGGTAGACTGTCCCTTTCGTTTCATTTTTATTTTCTGCAGGGTAGGGAGAGGCCTTGCGCCTTCTTTTTTTGAAGGCAAGTGACTTCGCAAACTGCTCAATTTTGCCCTCTAGGGCCGGGAACTAATGAATAAAAAAGGGTTGGATACGCCCCTCTACCATACATATCTAGAGAAATAGAATAGTCCTTTTATACAGACTGCTAAGTGCGGAGACGGGAATCGAACCCGTGACCTCAAGGTTATGAGCCTCGTGAGCTACCAAACTGCTCTACTCCGCTCTGGAGTACCAGAAACTGGTGGACAAAAAAGGCTTGAATACAAGCCTCTAACATGTCTAGACAAATAGAATACTCCTTTTATACAGAATGGAGCGGGTAGCGGGAATCGAACCCGCATCGTTAGCTTGGAAGGCTAGGGGTTATAGTCGACGTTGGTTGATTATTTTTAACGTCTCTAATTCAAAACCGAACATGAAATTTTGATTTCATTCGGCTCCTTTATGGATATTCTCACCACTTAACATCTATGTCAGCTTTTCTATTTGAATGGAACCAAAGCTCTCCGCTTTCTAGATGATCCTTATAGAGTAGGAGATAGAAATTCTATCTAAATTCATCTAATCTACTTACTTCGTTCCCTAATTTCATTCAAGAGATCCTGAGGAAAAGAATTGGGTTTCCACCGAGCTGAAACAATATGCGGATGGTTCTAGTAAACCAAAACTATCGTTTTTTAGCTATTTGGCTTCCTTATTCCTTATTTTAAGAAGATTTAGTTACGATTGGAAATCAACTTTTTTGTATCTTCATCCATAGATCCTTTACTCATATTTTCAAAATTGGAATACTTAATCCAATGCAAAATTATGCTTCGCGACTCTGTACTCATAATCCTATTTTTATTTTGGATGCAATTTAAATTAGTCTTTGGATACAAATCGCCAGAATGTATATTCTTCCTCAATATGCTATTGAGAGGAAAAGGATTTAATCCTTTATAAGAACTAAAGTTTTCATCGGAATATAAAAATAAAAAACTTAAGGATGCCTTAAGTATATCATTTCAAATTCAGTTATTAATAGAACGAATCACACTTTTACCACTAAACTATACCCGCTACATTGTAGATTATGGTATAAATGGTACCCTTTGTCAAGGATAGCCATTTGACAAGAAGGCTAATTCCCCCTTATTGAATCAGATGGAGAAGGTTCATGACACTGAGCCGTTGGTACTTCTACTTCGATCGCTCGCCTTTACTTTAGGATTTAGATAGCCCCTCTGGTCTGTAAAAAAAATCTTTTCTTACCATGCTAATAGCGCCTGAACCAAATGTATTTATTTTGATTAGGATCCTATTCTACGGTTACGACTACAATAATAATTATTTACTTTGCAAGGACGTAAGTGTGTCAGACTGCTAAATTGTTTTATTATTCCTACAATATAAACTAGGGGATATAGGGGGTAACACTGTCCCTATAAATTCCTTTTTTCCTTTTCTTTTTTGTCCAGAATTGAACAAAAAAGAAATTATGGAAGATGTTTTCTTCCCCCATTAAGTCCGAGCCATAGAGTAAGAGTGAGATGAGTTTTCCAAATTCATCATAGACTTTCCCTATGGCTTGATAGAAGTAAGCAGCAAAGAGTCGTAACTTAAAGAAAAAAACGGACAGGGCCGACAGATTTACCTGATGTAAAGAAGATCCTAAAAGTCTCTGATTAGTCGACTCTCTCCATTTAACACTTTCCTCTCTCTCCTTTTTTCCACTGACTCAATTCTAGTTTATTAGATTCTTGTTTAAAAGAATGCAAAAAGTTCAATAGAACTAAGAACACATAAAAAATAGCATAGAGGATCAAGGCCATTACCAAAAGTTCCTCCCAAGGATCCTATATCCTATTGGGTATCTGTTCCCCGCCTTTTCCCGCTAGGATCGGAAATCTTATATTTTCCATATCCATATACCGTTGAATCCTTGGGGTTCCAGAATCCGCCTATTTTACTAGTCTTCGGAAACGGAAAACCCTGAACCAAGAAGAGTTGGATATGTTATGTAGGGTATGTTTTTTTTTATTAATTTTATTTTGAGCTCTCAAGATATCGATATATACATATACAATCTCTACATAATGTCTCTCTCTCTATCTCTATATATTATATATATAATATGTACATTATGCAGTAGACCCATAATGGGAAATCCAAGTGGCTAATTTTTGAATTAAATAAAAAGCCCTTTTAACTCAGTGGTAGAGTAATGCCATGGTAAGGCATAAGTCATCGGTTCAAATCCGATAAAGGGCTTTTTAAATTAGTGGTAGAGTAATCTCGTGCTAAGACGTAAGTCGTTGGTTCGAATCTGATAGAGTACTTTTCTACTAAATTGATTCACTTTTTTTCTTTGTTTTTGAAACTTTCTCTATATTTTTAGAGAATTTTATGACTTAGTGCGGGATGGATGCATTTTTGGTATGAACACTAAATGAAGCACGGAGAATTAATCTATAACGATCAACTAAAAAAAATCCTAGATGAAAACATAACAGAAAAGTTGGAAAAACTCTTTGCTTTGGATCTATTTATACTTTTCGAGTATATTGACAATTCCAAAAAACTGCTCATACTATGATTATAGTATAATCACGAGCGGTTGTATATGGCCCTATCGTCTAGTGATGCCCCTATCGTCTAGTGGTTCAGGACATCTCTCTTTCAAGGAGGCAGCGGGGATTCGACTTCCCCTGGGGGTAGGGAGTATTATGAAAGGAGGTTAATCATAGATTAGCAAAAACCCTAGAATAAATTCTTCCTGGGTCGATGCCCGAGTGGTTAATGGGGACGGACTGTAAATTCGTTGACAATGTCTACGCTGGTTCAAATCCAGCTCGGCCCAAACCAAAAATCTAGGGCTTCGTGAGTATGAACTAAATCCTTTTGTTTTTCTTCCATAAAATAAAATGTCTGATCTATAGAAATAAAAGATAAAGAAAAAAGGGAAATTTTTTTTTCTAATCCATATCTCTCTCATTCCTTTCTTACAAACAAAAGAGTTTTTCTTATTGAAGGCTGGATTATTATCCATTTTTAGTGATAAAAAATCACGACATACTAGTTATGTCACTCTCACTATACCCACGTATAATATAATATGTGGGTATGTAGTATATGATTCGTCTATTTCTTAGAGTACGAAAGACGAATCGAATCTTCTTATGGTTCTATTTAAGAATGGGTATGCCATACACCCCGCGGGGATTGTAGTTCAATTGGTCAGAGCACCGCCCTGTCAAGGCGGAAGCTGCGGGTTCGAGCCCCGTCAGTCCCGAACTAGGGTTCAATGAATGGAGAAATTGATATTTCCTTTTTCCATGAAAAAAAGGGGCAGGGAGCAAGATCAAATACCCACAGGGCACCCTTACTTCACTTTTTTATTTTGCATCTCTCATTAAAGAGGGAGGGAGGGCATATAGGAATTTTTTTTTCACTACTCCCAATCGATAAAGAAAGACACACATACGATATGTGGATTAGTAGAATTTAGGATATTATATTACTCTATCTTTCTTTATGATGATACCATCCTCATCTTAATTTCCTATTCCACTCTTATGGAATAGAGTACCGGTATTTTACCGGAATCCATACATAAATCGTATTCCCTTTTTATTTCAGACCTCTTTTCCCCATCTCACTTCTACTGCTTATTTGGATGTCTATGTGACCCATAGAAAGTGAAAGTTGGTCATATAATACATACATAATTGTATGTATAACTATAAGAAAAAGGAAGGGAAATTGTATAAGATTAAGAAAGTATAAGATTAAGAAAGCTCGTGGGTTAGAGATATAGAAAAGAAAAAGTAGAAAAGGATTAAAAAAGAGGGAATTCCTAATCCAATCAAAAAACCCATTTTGGTCTTAGTGTGGATAGAGGATCTTCCTATGTTATACTATATAACTCTCATCCGTGAAATATAACTCTCATCCATGAATTGATTTGATAGATCCGATATTCATAATATTGAATTGATTCAGTATTATCAGAATGCAAGCCCTACCCTTGAATTTACAAGATACCCCTTTTTCCTCTCCATGGGATTACATCCCGAGTTATTGTGAAAATAAAAAATAAAGAGGTTATGGAAGTCAATATTCTCGCATTTATTGCTACTGCACTGTTCATTCTAGTTCCTACTTCTTTTTTACTTATTATTTATGTAAAAACAGTCAGCCAAAATAATTAATTGGAATTCCAATTAATCATTGAAGAAATTAAAAAGGGATTAAATAAAAAAAATCCAAGTCTTAAATGAAAGGATCTGGTTGGAATCTTAAAGTGTGGTAGAAAGAACTACATATAGTTTTTTCTACGACACTTTAGATTCTTTCTATTATATTATCTTTGAATCTACATAGAATAGATTAGTAGATTGAAATAGTTAAGTAGTCTAATTCAATTTCTTTTTTCATTGCATCCACTTAATTTCAATCAGGTCAAAATAAAAAAATCTAAGACAATTCTTGACCAAAGAATCCATGGAAGGAAAGAAAAATAATATGAAGAATAGACTATAGTAAAAAGTAAAAGGAAATGGAAAATGTGTGATATGCCGTGAATAGTTCCGTGGAAGAAAGTCTAATTTTCTTATGTATAGAACTTTTTTTAACCATTCGTCATTTCTAGTAGAAATTCTGAATTGGTATAATGGCTCTTTCTTACATTACAACTTACAATACAAGAGTTTCTTACAGGAGTGAAACAAAACTAAAGAAAAAGATTAAAGAATAACGTTTGACAAAATGATTAATGCAAAATGATCCATTAAAGAAAAGAATTGATACAACAATTTGATTACTTAATCAATTAGTAGTATCCCTAGAGTCCACTCCTTCCCCATACTACTAGTGAAAGAGAAAATGTAAAGACTACCATTAAAGCAGCCCAAGCGAGACTTACTATATCCATCTAAATTATGTCTCCTATTTCTATGAAGGGATTATTCTACTATTGATCAATAATCATAGTGGAATCAAGGGTACAGAGTCAAAAAGGGATTCCGCCCTAAGGCCATGGATCAATCAGTTCAAGGAATTTACTCCTAACAAATTCTTATAGGAATTCTGGTAGAATTAGAGAGCATTAAAAATACGAGATACTATAGCCCTTTTTTCCTTAAAAAAGAAAGAGTACGGGAATGATGTCCTGAATAGAAGAAGCGGGAATAGGAAGATTTTTTATTCCTTTTGTTACTCTTTTTTTTTTTTTTAAGCAAAGGACGCCCGAATATACCATAAAATTATCGATAGATAAATATTTATTGGATACCTACCTTACCTAATGTTTATTTTTGACCTAAACCCTGCAGCCTTGCTTTGTATCATTCTATGAAAGAATGAAGAGATTTTATCCATAATACAACTCCTAAATTGATTTTTGATCGACCTATTTAATCTGATTCTCGTTAGAATTAAGTAGTCCTTACTTTAGTGTATGTAGGTAACATAAGATGTACGATAAAAAAATGTATAATAATTAGTAAGTCTTGATATTCTTTCGTGGAGTCCCTTCTTGAATCTTAGATTGAAAAAAAAAAAGAATGCCCCTTAGGGACCTTTCTTTGGATACCAAGATTTCTGACATCTTATCCTCGTATTTTAAAATTATCAAATCGAATCTCAATTAAGAACCAATTCAAATTCATATAATAAAAGAATAAGGAAACACTACCTCACCCCTATTGATAACCATTTTGGCCACTACCGTCAAAACAAACCCTAACCCTAGTTTGAGGATAGAACTATGGTATGGTTTCTCTAAACCCAGTATCGGCAGGCCCAGTTACTCTCTTGCCCGAACTTATGCGAAGTAAAAATTTATCGAATTCGATCAGCACTATAAAAAAAACCTAAGTATTTTATTGATCAGGCGGCACCCAGATTTGAACTGGGGATAAAGGATTTGCAGTCCCCTGCCTTACCGCTTGGCCATGCCGCCAAAAAATCCGATCAAAAATCTAGAAAACAGCAAGTATTCATCCACGTTTTCTTACGAAAAGCCCCTTTTATTTTGAATATAATTCTACTTACTTTTTTCCAATCTTTTTCAAAAAATCTATTCCTGCTTTTTTTGATCCAGTTTCTATTATTCTCCTCGATAGATTCTATCTTAAAACATACATTGTTAACACAATAAAACTTCCCATTTCTTTCTATTGAGATGAAAAAGAAGAAAAAGTGGATTTCTATTCACAGGCTGCAAAATTCAGAATAAATTGGAACCGTTAACTAGAATTCTCTTTTTTTTATTGCAGTAGTGAACTACTCTTAAATCGGTATTATCTCCCCCCCCTTCAATGGCATAATAAAATATTATGGCTTTATGCTTAATCCGTGTATAGGTAAACTTTAGGTCCGAACAGCATTATTATCCAAAGATCCCCTTTATGTACATATCTCTATGGGGAATCATGCTTTAATTTTTCAAAGTATTAAATTAAATATCTTGAATAAAAAAAGGAAATTTGCTCTGATATAGAGTATAACCTGACTATCTTGGCGTACCCAAGTGAAATTACGATAAAAGAAAAGCATGGATATGGGGAGAGGTGGATAACTAGATTGGCATGTACTTAAAAAAGGGACTTACTTTATTTTAGAATTCCACAATGAAATACTGAATTTTCTAGCAATTATACTACTCCGATCCGAAATAAAAAAGAACCCTCAAATTATTTTGAGAAATTAAAGTAAGCACGCTATTCTAAATCGAAGTAAAGTCAAACTTTCTAGTATATTATATTACGGCTTTATTACATTCATAGAAAGGAGATAAAATGAGAAATCTTTGCCATCCAATCTGATTAGAATATCATAACATAAAGTATAAGTGGCAGAATTTTTTTTGTAGGAATGTTTTATCAATTCATTTTCATTTCATTTGTACCCCTGGCAAACTCGAACTTTCGTCCAAATGGTCTCTATTCATATGTATGAAATACATATATGAAATACGTATGTGGAGTTCCCTAGAATTTCATGTGATTCAGTAAACAGAATATAGATTCCATGATTGCTAGATCGATCCATAGGGATTGATGAAGAGTGAGCTGATAATGGAATTTTTCTTTGATAAACAGGAAACTTAAGATTAAGATGCTCCGGAATGGAAACGAGGGAATGTCCACAATACCCGGATTTAGTCAGATCCAATTCGAGGGATTTTGTAGGTTCATTAATCAAGCCTTGGCAGAAGAACTTGACAAGTTTCCAACAATTAAAGATCCAGATCACGAAATTGCATTTCAATTATTTGCGAAAGGATATCAACTGCTAGAACCCTCGATAAAAGAAAGAGATGCTGTGTATGAATCACTCACCTATTCTTCCGAATTATATGTATCTGCGAGATTAATTTTTGGTTTCGATGTGCAAAAGCAAACCATTTCTATCGGAAACATTCCTATAATGAATTCCTTAGGAACCTTTATTATAAATGGAATATACCGAATTGTGATCAATCAAATATTGCTAAGTCCTGGTATTTACTACCGCTCGGAATTAGATCATAAGGGAATTTCTATCTACACTGGCACTATAATATCAGATTGGGGGGGGAGATCGGAATTAGCAATTGATAAAAAAGAAAGGATATGGGCTCGCGTGAGTAGAAAACAAAAGATATCTATTCTAGTTCTATCATCAGCTATGGGTTCGAATCTAAGAGAAATTCTGGATAATGTTTCCTACCCTGAAATTTTCTTGTCTTTCCCGAATGCTAAAGAGAAGAAGAGGATTGAGTCAAAAGAAAAAGCTATTTTGGAGTTTTATCAACAATTTGCTTGTGTAGGTGGGGACCTGGTATTTTCGGAGTCCTTATGCGAGGAATTACAAAAGAAATTTTTTCAACAAAAATGTGAATTAGGAAGGATTGGTCGACGAAATATGAATCGGAGACTTAATCTTGATATTCCTCAGAACAATACATTCTTGTTACCACGAGATGTATTGGCCGCTACGGATCATTTGATTGGAATGAAATTTGGAACGGGTATACTTGACGATGACGATATGAATCACTTGAAAAATAAACGTATTCGTTCGGTTGCGGATCTGTTACAAGATCAATTCGGATTGGCTCTTGGTCGTTTACAACATGCAGTTCAAAAAACTATTCGTAGAGTATTCATACGTCAATCGAAACCGACTCCCCAAACTTTGGTAACTCCAACTTCAACTTCAATTTTATTAATAACTACTTATGAGACCTTTTTTGGCACATACCCGTTATCTCAAGTTTTTGATCAAACGAATCCATTGACACAAACTGTTCATGGGCGAAAAGTGAGTTGTTTAGGTCCTGGAGGGTTGACGGGGAGAACCGCAAGTTTTCGGAGCCGAGATATTCATCCGAGTCACTATGGGCGTATTTGTCCAATTGACACGTCTGAAGGAATCAATGTTGGACTTACTGGATCCTTAACAATTCATGCGAGAATTGATCACTTGTGGGGATCCATAGAGAGTCCGTTTTATGAAATATCTGCTGAGAAAGCAAAAGAAAAAAAAGAGAGACAGGTGGTTTATCTATCACCAAATAGAGATGAATATTATATGATAGCAGCAGGAAATTCTTTGTCCTTGAATCAAGGTATTCAGGAAGAACAGGTTGTTCCGGCTAGATACCGTCAAGAATTCTTGACTATTGCATGGGAACAGATTCATGTTAGAAGTATTTTTCCTTTCCAATATTTTTCTATTGGGGGTTCTCTCATTCCTTTTATTGAGCACAATGATGCGAATCGGGCTTTAATGAGTTCTAATATGCAGCGCCAAGCAGTTCCGCTTTCTCGGTCCGAGAAATGCATTGTTGGAACTGGATTGGAACGCCAAACAGCTCTAGATTCGAGGGTTTCCATTATAGCCGAACGCGAGGGAAAGATCATTTCTACTGATAGTCATAAGATACTTTTATCAAGTAGTGGGAAGACTATAAGTATTCCTTTAGTTAACCACCGTCGCTCTAACAAAAATACTTGTATGCACCAAAAACCCCGGGTTCCACGGGGTAAATCCATTAAAAAAGGACAAATTTTAGCAGAAGGAGCTGCTACAATTGGGGGCGAACTTGCTTTAGGAAAAAACGTATTAGTAGCTTATATGCCATGGGAAGGTTACAATTTTGAAGACGCAGTACTAATTAGCGAACGTTTGGTATATGAAGATATTTATACCTCTTTTCACATCCGGAAATATGAAATTCAGACGGATACGACAAGCCAGGGCTCCGCTGAAAAAATCACTAAAGAAATACCACATCTAGAAGAACATTTACTCCGCAATTTGGACAGAAATGGAGTTGTTAGGTTGGGATCCTGGGTAGAAACTGGTGATATTTTAGTAGGTAAATTAACGCCTCAGATAGCGAGCGAATCATCTTATATCGCGGAAGCTGGATTATTACGGGCCATATTTGGCCTTGAGGTTTCCACTTCAAAAGAAACTTCTCTGAAATTACCTATAGGTGGAAGAGGGCGCGTTATCGATGTGAAATGGATCCAAAGGGACCCGCTCGACATAATGGTTCGTGTATATATTTTACAGAAACGTGAAATCAAAGTTGGGGATAAAGTAGCCGGAAGACATGGGAATAAAGGGATCATTTCCAAAATTTTGCCTAGGCAAGATATGCCCTATTTGCAAGATGGAACACCCGTTGATATGGTCTTCAATCCCTTAGGAGTACCCTCCCGAATGAATGTGGGACAAATATTTGAAAGCTCGCTCGGATTAGCGGGGGATCTGCTAAAGAAACATTATAGAATAGCACCCTTTGATGAGAGATATGAGCAAGAGGCTTCAAGAAAACTTGTGTTTTCAGAATTATATGAAGCCAGTAAAGAAACAAAAAATCCATGGGTATTTGAACCCGAGTACCCGGGAAAAAGCAGAATATTTGATGGAAGAACAGGCGACCCCTTTGAGCAACCTGTTCTAATAGGGAAGTCCTATATCTTAAAATTAATTCATCAAGTTGATGAGAAAATTCATGGGCGTTCTACTGGGCCCTACTCACTTGTTACACAACAACCGGTTAGAGGAAGAGCCAAGCAAGGGGGACAACGAGTAGGAGAAATGGAAGTTTGGGCTTTAGAAGGATTTGGTGTTGCTCATATTTTACAAGAGATACTTACTTATAAATCTGACCATCTTATAGCTCGCCAAGAAATACTTAATGCTACGATCTGGGGAAAAAGAATACCTAATCATGAGGATCCTCCAGAATCTTTTCGAGTGCTCGTTCGAGAACTACGATCTTTGGCTCTAGAACTGAATCATTTCCTTGTATCTGAAAAGAACTTCCAGGTTAATAGGGAGGAAGTTTGATCGGAATAAATATAAATTCTTTTCTTATTTCTATTTTATGATTGACCAATATAAACATCAACAACTTCAAATTGGACTCGTTTCCCCTCAACAAATAAAGGCTTGGGCTAACAAAAACCTACCTAATGGAGAAGTCGTTGGCGAAGTCACAAGGCCCTCTACTTTTCATTATAAAACCGATAAACCAGAAAAAGATGGATTGTTTTGCGAAAGAATCTTTGGACCCATAAAAAGCGGGATTTGCGCTTGTGGCAATTCTCGAGCGAGCGGAGCTGAAAACGAAGACGAAAGATTTTGCCAAAAATGCGGGGTCGAATTTGTGGATTCTCGGATACGAAGATATCAAATGGGATACATCAAACTCGCATGTCCCGTGACTCATGTGTGGTATTTGAAAGGTCTTCCTAGTTATATCGCGAATCTTTTAGATAAACCTCTTAAGAAGTTGGAGGGCCTAGTATACGGCGATTTCTCTTTTGCTAGGCCCAGCACTAAAAAACCCACTTTTTTACGATTACGAGGTTTATTCGAAGAGGAAATTGCATCCTGTAACCACAGCATTTCTCCCTTTTTTTCTACCCCAGGCTTTGCAACATTTCGAAATCGGGAAATTGCGACAGGAGCAGGTGCTATTAGAGAACAATTAGCAGATTTGGATTTGCGAATTATTATAGAGAATTCTTTGGTCGAATGGAAGGAATTAGAAGACGAGGGGTATAGTGGAGATGAGTGGGAAGATAGAAAAAGACGAATAAGAAAAGTTTTTTTGATTAGACGCATGCAATTGGCGAAACATTTTATTCAAACAAATGTAGAACCAGAATGGATGGTTTTGTGCTTATTACCGGTTCTTCCTCCCGAATTGAGACCTATTGTTTATAGGTCTGGAGATAAAGTAGTGACTTCAGACATTAATGAACTTTATAAGAGAGTTATCCGTCGGAACAACAATCTTGCCTATCTATTAAAAAGAAGTGAATTAGCGCCAGCAGATTTAGTAATGTGCCAGGAAAAATTGGTACAAGAAGCCGTGGATACACTTCTTGATAGTGGGTCCCGCGGGCAACCGACGAGGGATGGTCACAATAAAGTATACAAATCACTTTCAGATGTAATTGAAGGTAAAGAGGGAAGGTTTCGCGAGACTCTGCTTGGGAAACGGGTCGATTACTCGGGGCGTTCTGTCATTGTTGTGGGTCCTTCGCTTTCATTACATCAATGTGGATTACCTCTAGAGATAGCAATAAAGCTTTTTCAGCTATTTGTAATTCGCGATTTAATCACGAAACGCGCCACTTCTAATGTAAGGATTGCTAAAAGGAAAATTTGGGAAAAAGAACCCATTGTATGGGAAATACTTCAAGAAGTTATGCGGGGACATCCTGTACTGTTAAATAGAGCACCTACCCTGCATAGATTAGGCATACAGGCCTTTCAACCCACTTTAGTAGAGGGGCGTACTATTTCATTTACACCCATTAGTGTGTAAGGGTTTCAATGCGGACTTTGATGGAGATCAAATGGCTGTTCATCTACCTTTATCCTTGGAAGCTCAGGCAGAAGCCCGTTTACTTATGTTTTCTCATATGAATCTCTTATCTCCCGCTATTGGGGATCCTATTTGCGTACCAACCCAAGACATGCTTATCGGGCTTTATGTATTAACGATTGGAAAGCGTCGAGGTATTTGTGCAAATAGATATAATAGTTGCAGAAACTACCCAAATCTAAAAGTAAATTACAATAATAATAATAATTTTAAATATAGGAAAGATAAAGAACCCCATTTTTCTAGTTCTTATGATGCACTGGGAGCTTATAGACAAAAACTAATCAGTTTAGATAGTCCCTTGTGGCTACGATGGAACCTGGATCAACGCGTCATTGGGTCAAGAGAAGTTCCGATTGAAGTTCAATATGAATCTTTGGGGACTTATCATGAGATTTATGCCCACTATCTAATAATGGGAAATAGAAAAAAAGAAATTCGTTCGATATACATTCGAACCACTCTTGGTCATATTTCTTTTTATAGAGAAATAGAGGAAGCCATACAAGGATTTAGTCAGGCCTATTCATACACTACCTAAACAAGAAAGTTAGATTCGGCGATGCCCCTCCCCTTTCGGGGGGCATTCCGATTTCCCTAGTATCATCATTATTTGCCACGCGAATCCAGATTGAGATTGAGGCAATTAAGTTAATTAAATTTTCGAATCACTGACTCAGGCCCATTGTCGAATCCTACTCAGCAATTGTCGAATCCTACTCAGCCGAAAAGGGGGTACTTATGTATGGCGGAACGGGCCAATCTGGTCTTTCATAATAAAGAGATAGACGGAACTGGTATGAAACGACTTATTAGCAGATTAATAGATCATTTTGGAATGGGATATACATCCCATATACTGGATCAACTAAAGACTCTGGGCTTCCATCAAGCCACTACTACATCGATTTCGTTAGGAATCGAGGATCTTTTAACAATACCCTCTAAGGGATGGTTAGTCCAAGACGCGGAACAACAGAGTTTTCTTTTGGAGAAACACTATTATTATGGGGCTGTACACGCGGTAGAAAAATTACGCCAATCTGTTGAGATATGGTATGCGACAAGTGAATATTTGAAACAAGAAATGAATTCAAATTTTCGGATAACGGATCCTTCTAATCCAGTCTATCTAATGTCTTTTTCAGGAGCCAGAGGAAATGCATCTCAAGTACACCAATTAGTAGGTATGAGAGGATTAATGTCGGACCCTCAAGGACAAATGATTGATTTACCTATTCAAAGCAATTTACGCGAGGGACTTTCTTTGACAGAATATATAATTTCCTGCTATGGAGCCCGCAAAGGGGTTGTAGATACTGCTGTGCGAACAGCAGATGCTGGATATCTTACACGTAGACTTGTTGAAGTAGTTCAACATATTATTGTGCGTAGAAGAGATTGTGGTACTATCCGAGGTATTTCTGTAAGTCCTCAAAATGGGATGACGGAAAAACTTTTTGTCCAAACACTAATTGGTCGTGTATTAGCAGACGATATATATATCGGTTCACGATGCATTGCCGCGCGAAATCAAGATATTGGAATTGGATTAGTCAATCGATTCATAACTGCCTTTCGAGCACAACCATTTCGAGCACAACCAATATATATTAGAACCCCCTTTACTTGCCGAAGCACTTCTTGGATCTGTCAATTATGCTATGGCCGGAGTCCTACTCATAGTGATCTGGTCGAATTGGGAGAAGCCGTAGGTATTATTGCAGGTCAATCAATTGGGGAGCCAGGGACTCAACTAACATTAAGAACTTTTCATACTGGCGGAGTATTCACAGGGGGTACTGCCGACCTTGTACGATCCCCTTCGAATGGAAAAATAAAATTCAATGAGAATTTGGTTCACCCCACACGTACCCGTCATGGGCAGCCTGCTTTTCTATGTTATATAGACTTGCATGTAACTATTCAGAGTCAAGATATTCTATATAGTGTGAATATTCCCTCAAAAAGCTTGATTCTAGTGCAAAATGATCAATATGTAAAATCCGAACAAGTAATTGCGGAGATTCGTGCCGGAACGTCCACTTTACATTTTAAAGAAAGGGTACAAAAGCATATTTATTCTGAATCAGACGGCGAAATGCACTGGAGTACTGATGTTTACCATGCGCCCGAATATCAATATGGTAATCTTCGCCGATTACCAAAAACAAGCCATTTATGGATATTGTCAGTAAGTATGTGCAGATCCAGTATAGCGTCTTTTTCACTCCACAAGGATCAAGATCAAATGAATACTTATGGTAAAAAAGATAGGGAAATTCTTGATTATTCAACGTCGGATCGAATCATGTCCAATGGCCATTGGAATTTTATCTATCCTTCTATTTTTCAAGATAATTCAGATTTGTTGGCGAAAAAGCGAAGAAATAGGTTCGTCATTCCATTACAATATCATCAAGAACAAGAGAAAGAACTAATATCCTGTTTTGGGATTTCGATTGAAATCCCCCTTATGGGTGTTTTACGTAGAAATACTATTTTTGCTTATTTTGACGATCCCCGATACAGAAAAGATAAAAAGGGTTCAGGAATTGTTAAATTTAGATATAGGACCCTAGAAGAAGAATATAGGACTCGAGCGGAAGACTCAGAAGAGGAATATGAGACCCTAGAAGACGAATACAGGACCCGAGAGGACGAATATGAATATGAAACCCTAGAAGAATCTAAATATGGAATCCTAGAAGACGAATACGAATATGAAACCCTAGAAGACGAATATGGGAGCCCAGAAAACGAATATGGGAACCCAGAGAACGAATATAGGACTTTAGAGAAAGACTCAGAAGAGGAATATGGGAGCCCAGAGAGCAAATATAGGACCCAAGAGGACGAATATGGAACTCTAGAGGAAGACTCAGAAGACGAATATGGCAGCCCCGGGGAAAGCGCAGAGGAAAAATATGGTACTTTAGAGGAAGACTCAGAAGAAGATTCAGAGGACGAATACGAGAGCCCAGAGGAAGATTCCATCTTAAAAAAAGAGGGTTTGATTGAGCATCGAGGAACAAAAGAATTTAGTCTAAAATACCAAAAAGAAGTAGATCGGTTTTTTTTCATTCTTCAAGAACTTCATATCTTGCCGAGATCTTCATCCCTAAAGATACTTGACAATAGTATTATTGGAGTGAATACACAACTCACAAAAAATACAAGAAGTCGACTAGGCGGACTGGTCCGAGTGAAGAGAAAAAAAAGCCATACGGAACTCAAAATATTTTCCGGAGATATTCATTTTCCTGAAGAGGCGGATAAGATATTAGGTGGCTGTTTGATACCGCCAGAAAGACAAAAAAAAGATTCTAAGGAATCAAAAAAAAGGAAAAATTGGGTCTATGTTCAACGGAAAAAAATTCTCAAGAGCAAGGAAAAGTATTTTGTTTCCGTTCGCCCTACAGTGGCATATGAAATGGACGAAGGAAGAAATTTAGCAACACTTTTCCCGCAGGATCTCTTGCAAGAAGAAAATAATCTCCAAATTCGACTTGTCAATTTTATTTCTCATGAAAATAGCAAGTTAACTCAAAGAATTTATCACACAAATAGTCAATTTGTTAGAACTTGCTTAGTAGTGAATTGGGAACAAGAAGAAAAAGAAAAGGCTGGTGCTTCCCTTGTTGAGGTAAGAGCAAATGATCTTATTCGCGATTTCCTAAGAATTGAGTTAGTCAAGTCCACTATTTCGTATACACGAAAAAGGTATGGTAGGACAAGTGCAGGACCGATTCCCCATAATAGGTTAGATCGCGCCAATATCAATTCTTTTTATTCCAAGGCGAAGATTGAATCACTTAGCCAACATCCAGAAGCTATTGGCACTTTGTTGAATCGAAATAAAGAATACCACTCTTTGATGATTTTGTCGGCATCCAACTGTTCTCGAATTGGTTTATTCAAGAATTCAAAACATCCCAATGCGATAAAAGAATGGAATCCTAGAATTCCTATTCGAGAAATTTTTGGGCCCTTAGGCGCTATTGTAGCTAGTATATCGCATTTTTCTTCATCTTACTATTTACTAACGCATAATAAAATCCTGTTAAAAAAATATTTGTTCGTTGACAATTTAAAACAAACCTTCCAAGTACTTCAAGAACTTAAATACTCTTTAATAGATGAAAATAAAAGGATTTCTAATTTCGATAGTAACATAATGTTGGATCCATTCCTTTTGAATTGTCACTTTGTCCATCATGATTCTTGGGAAGAGACATTGGCAATAATTCACCTTGGACAATTTATTTGTGAAAATGTATGTCTATTTAAATCGCACATAAAAAAATCCGGTCAAATTTTCATTGTAAATATGAATTCCTTTGTTATAAGAGCAGCTAAACCTTATTTGGCCACTACAGGAGCAACTGTTAATGGTCATTATGGAGAAATCCTTTACAAGGGAGATAGGTTAGTTACGTTTATATATGAAAAATCGAGATCTAGTGACATAACGCAAGGTCTTCCAAAAGTGGAACAAATCTTTGAAGCGCGTTCAATTGATTCATTATCCCCGAATCTCGAAAGGAGAATTGAGGATTGGAATGAGCGTATACCAAGAATTCTTGGGGTCCCTTGGGGATTCTTGATTGGAGCTGAGCTAACCATAGCCCAAAGTCGTATCTCTTTGGTTAATAAAATCCAAAAGGTTTATCGATCCCAAGGGGTACAGATCCATAATAGACATATAGAGATTATTATACGCCAAGTAACATCAAAAGTGCGGGTTTCCGAAGATGGAATGTCTAATGTTTTTTCGCCTGGGGAATTAATCGGACTATTGCGAGCGGAACGAGCAGGACGAGCTTTGGATGAATCGATCTATTATCGGGCAATCTTATTGGGAATAACAAGGGCTTCCCTGAATACCCAAAGTTTCATATCTGAAGCAAGTTTTCAAGAAACTGCTCGAGTTTTAGCAAAAGCTGCCCTACGAGGTCGCATTGATTGGTTGAAAGGCTTGAAAGAAAACGTAGTTCTGGGGGGGATTATACCTGTTGGTACCGGATTCCAAAAATTTGTGCATCGTTCCCCACAAGACAAGAACCTTTATTTCGAAATAAAAAAAAAAAATCTATTCGCGTCGGAAATGAGAGATTTTTTGTTTCTCCATACAGAATTAGTTTCTTCAGATTCTGACGTAACAAACAATTTTTATGAGACATAAGAACCCCCATAAAAATATTTTTTACTTTACTAGACTTTTGAACTTAGAACACTAACAGGTCAAATTTTAGATTTTTAAGATTTTTATTTTAATAAGTAAAACAAGTCAGTTAATTCATTAAGGTGGTTATGTTTATACCATGTATCAATGGCCAACTCTTATCTTAGTACAAGGTTCTCTCGGAACAATTATTATTTATTTCAAGCTATTTCGGATCTTTCTTAATCTTCAAAAAGAACTAAATTCCGTAATGGAATGGTAGGATTAAAAAAAAGGAAGTGTGGAAAAAATGACAAGAAGATATTGGAACATTAATTTGAAAGAGATGATAGAAGCAGGAGTTCATTTTGGTCATGGTATTAAGAAATGGAATCCTAAAATGGCCCCTTACATTTCGGCAAAGCGTAAAGGTACTCATATTATAAATCTCGCTAGAACGGCTCGTTTTTTATCAGAAGCTTGTGATTTAGTTTTTGATGCAGCAAGTCAGGGAAAAAGTTTCTTAATTGTTGGTACCAAAAAAAGAGCAACAGATTTAGTAGCATCAGCTGCAATAAGGGCTCGTTGTCATTATGTTAATAAAAAGTGGTTCAGTGGTATGTTAACGAATTGGTCGATTACGAAAACTAGACTTTCTCAATTTAGAGACTTAAGAGCAGAAGAAAAAATGGGAAAATTCCACCATCTCCCAAAAAGAGATGTGGCAATCTTGAAGAGAAAATTATCTACTTTGCAAAGGTATCTCGGCGGGATCAAATATATGACGAGATTGCCAGACATTGTGATCGTCCTTGATCAGCAAAAAGAGTATATAGCTCTTCGGGAATGTGCCATTTTGGGGATTCCTACTATTTCTTTAGTCGATACAAATTGTGACCCGGATCTCGCGAATATATCGATTCCAGCCAACGATGACACTATGACTTCAATTCGATTGATTCTTAACAAATTAGTATTTTCAATTTGTGAGGGCCGTTCTCTCTATATAAGAAATCGTTGATTAAGAATATATAGTGAATTCTTGGGCAACTGCGTAAATTTATGGAATCACTTACTTTACTATATCTTTTTTTTTGCATAGAATTTTTTTTGCATAGAAAAAAGAAGGGGAATATTGATATATATTAGAGGGTATTGATATATATTATGATCTGATGTGCTTTCTTGGTATCCTAAATATAAGATTAATACTTCAAGTTGCTGAGTTGAGAAAGAGATGGTTGAATCAAAAGAATTCCTTTTTTGAAGTTCAATTTTTATCAGAGGACAATATGAATATTATACCTTGTTCCATTAAAACACTCAAGGGGTTATACGATATATCGGGTGTAGAAGTAGGCCAACACTTCTATTGGCAAATAGGAGGTTTCCAAATTCATGCCCAAGTACTCATCACTTCTTGGGTCGTAATTACTATCTTGCTAGGTTCAGTTGTCATAGCTGTTCGGAATCCACAAACCATCCCGACCGACGGTCAGAATTTTTTTGAATATGTCCTTGAGTTTATTCGAGACTTGAGCAAAACTCAGATTGGAGAAGAATATGGTCCCTGGGTTCCCTTTATTGGAACTATGTTCCTTTTTATTTTTGTTTCGAATTGGTCGGGTGCTCTTTTACCTTGGAAAATTATAGAGTTACCCCATGGGGAATTAGCAGCGCCCACGAATGATATAAATACTACTGTTGCTTTAGCTTTACTCACGTCAGCGGCATATTTTTATGCTGGTCTTAGCAAAAAAGGATTGAGCTATTTCGAGAAATATATTAAACCAACTCCAATCCTTTTACCAATTAACATCCTAGAAGATTTCACAAAACCATTATCGCTTAGCTTTCGACTTTTCGGGAATATATTGGCGGATGAATTAGTCGTTGTTGTTCTTGTTTCTTTAGTCCCCTTAGTAATCCCTATACCGGTCATGTTTCTTGGATTATTTACAAGCGGTATTCAAGCTCTTATTTTTGCAACATTAGCCGCAGCCTATATAGGTGAATCCATGGAGGGTCATCATTGAATTGACTCTTTTTGGAAATAGTATTTTTTTTTTTTGCAGCTTAGCTCAATTCATGCATGGTTCCAGATAATCTGCTTGGTTGCAAAAAAATAGTTAGAAATGCGTATGAATATATAGCCTAGAGTTGTAGGAGAGAGAATAGAATAGACTATATTATGGAATTTTCAAAGTATATATGCATTAAGGAGGGTGGAGTCAGGCTAGATCTATACTATAATATCCTTAATGTCTATAAGTGGAGTCCTCTTTTATGCAGGTTTCCACTTTAAGCAATGATTTTAGAATCCGATTCAATAGAAAATGAGAAAATATGCAAACAAAATAGAAGAAACAAATGTATATATATAGGATATTATATTATATATTCCTAGGTTAGATTCATTATCTAATCCGATATATGGATATGGAATTCCCTTCTATGTAGTTCGGACAATTCACATTATCATTTCAATTTGATTTCAATTTGTACTTTTTAGTTACTTTACTTCTCCCCAATAGAGCTTAGAAGTAAGAATTTATTGGTTGATTGTATCCTTAACCATTTCTTTTTTTTGACACGAGGAACTACTCACCATGAATCCACTAATTGCTGCTGCTTCTGTTATTGCTGCTGGATTGGCCGTAGGGCTTGCTTCTATTGGACCTGGAGTTGGTCAAGGTACTGCTGCAGGACAAGCTGTAGAAGGTATTGCGAGACAGCCAGAAGCAGAAGGTAAAATACGAGGTACTTTATTGCTTAGTCTAGCTTTTATGGAAGCTTTAACAATTTATGGACTAGTTGTGGCACTAGCGCTTTTATTTGCGAACCCTTTTGTTTAATCTTAAAAAAAAAATTCTTTCGATTTCGATTAGATACTTTTTTCTTTTTTTAGTAAATTGGTATTTGCTTCCACAATTCCAATTATATCAATACTTTATTTAATTTACTCCTATTTATTACTCCTGGAATTATCTATTTATCGGGACAGATAATACCCCATTCTAGGAAGGGCTGAGTTGAGTATTATTAATTTAGAAGATATGCTCACCTTCTTATTTCCCGTCCTTAGTTTAGGAAAGTGGAAAGTTTTTTCCTTTTATTTTAGGAATTTTGGGAACAGAACATTTCAACAAAGGAAGTCTTTCACCGGTCAAACAAGACGTAAGACTTAATCTAAAAGAAATTACTAGATTGAATCTATTTGCATTAAAAAAACCGATCAAAAAAGGGCGAGCGAAGTAAGTGATCGAAAAACTTTGTTCTTTGTTCGTCCTATCTATAAGAGGAGAGCATATGAAAAATGTAACCCATTCTTTCGTTTTTTTAGCTCACTGGCCATCCGCTGGCAGTTTCGGGCTTAATACCGATATTTTAGCAACAAATCTAATAAATCTAACTGTAGTGGTTGGTGTTTTGATTTTTTTTGGAAAGGGAGTGTGTGCGAGTTGTCTATTTCAAGAATAGATTGGATCTATCCGGCTGCACTTTATAATATTTTTTAGTATTTTTCGGATAAATAAGAAAAGGGTGCACGATCTCGACGAATTACTTCTGAATAAATTCAGAAATCATATGGAAGAACCATAGCATTTCGCGACTCATTGGTAAATCAACTTTGATTCTCTATAAACCAAGAATGTGAGACCATTAACACGGTTAAAGCTAAACTGCTTGAAGTCCAGGCAAAAAGAGGTACTCTTTCTACAACTATATTAGTATTAGTACCAATTTAAACGGGAAATAGCTAATGTAAAATTTATCTGATATAGAACACTCATATCGATAAAATGGTTTGAACTATTTACTAGAAAAAAAAGGGGGCACCCTGCCCTTTTTTAACCAATGCCGAATCGACGACCTATGTATAAAAAAGAGAAATTTTTTGGATTTGAAGAAAAAAAAAATAAAAAAGAATTCTATTAATTTTCATTTTCCATTTATTTAGTTAGTTTTTCTTAATGAAATTGAAATTATTAACTAGAGGGCAAATAAAAATAAAGAAACAACTTTGCTGACCATGATATATTTTTATCTAGGCGGAAGAGTCCTCTTAATATTTATCTAGTCTTATATAGGTTTCGGTATATTGAAATATAAACATAAAAAAGAAGATAGAGGATAGGCTCATTACTTAAAAAAAAGATATGGAAATAGCTATAGAAAAAAAAAAAGGAGCGTGAGAGCCAAATGAATCGAAAGATTCATGTTTGGTTCGGGAAGAGATCATAAAAGTTGTAAACTTACAAAATAATCTACTTTCATTAAAAGATTTATTAGATAATCGAAAACAGAGGATCTTGAGTACTATTCGAAATTCAGAAGAATTGCGTAGAGGGACCATTGAGCAACTCGAAAAAGCTCGGATTCGATTACAGAAAGTCGAACTAGAAGCGGATGAGTATCGAATGAATGGATACTCTGAGATAGAACGAGAAAAAGCAAATTTGATTAATGCTACTTCTATTAGTTTGGAACAATTGGAAAAGTCTAAAAACGAAACCCTTTATTTTGAAAAACAAAGGGCAATGAATCAGGTCCGACAGCGGGTTTTCCAACAGGCCGTACAAGGAGCTCTAGGAACTCTGAATAGTTGTTTGAATACCGAGTTACATTTCCGTACGATTCGTGCTAATATTGGCATTCTCGGGTCCCTGGAATGGAAGAAATAATTAAATTAATTAGGCCTTGAACTTCTACTTTCGTTTAGAATTTAGGCATTATTTTTCCCCTTGCTTCCGAAAAAAGAGTCAAGAAACACTAATGGCAACCCTTCGAGTCGACGAAATTCATAAAATTCTCCGCGAACGTATTGAACAATATAATAGGAAAGTAGGGATTGAGAATATAGGTCGCGTAGTTCAAGTGGGGGATGGGATTGCTCGTATTATAGGTCTTGGTGAAATAATGTCAGGTGAATTAGTCGAATTTGCAGAAGGTACTAGGGGTATTGCTCTGAATTTGGAATCCAAAAATGTTGGGATTGTATTAATGGGCGATGGGTTGATGATACAAGAGGGAAGTTTTGTAAAAGCAACAGGAAGAATTGCTCAGATACCCGTGAGTGAGGCTTACTTGGGTCGTGTTGTAAATGCTCTGGCTAAACCTATTGATGGGAAAGGCGAAATTATAGCTTCCGAATCTCGCTTAATTGAATCTCCTGCTCCAAGTATAATTTCCAGGCGTTCCGTATACGAACCTCTTCAAACAGGGCTTATTGCTATCGATTCGATGATCCCTATAGGGCGCGGTCAGCGAGAGTTAATTATTGGGGACAGACAGACTGGCAAAACAGCAGTAGCCACAGATACAATTCTCAATCAAAAAGGGCAAGGTGTAATATGTGTTTATGTAGCTATCGGTCAAAGAGCATCCTCCGTAGCTCAAGTAGTAACTACTTTCCATGAGGAGGGGGCCATGGAATACACTATTGTAGTAGCTGAAATGGCGGATTCACCTGCTACATTACAATACCTCGCTCCTTATACGGGAGCAGCCCTGGCTGAGTATTTTATGTACCGCGAACGGCATACTTTAATAATTTATGATGATCTCTCCAAACAGGCACAAGCTTATCGCCAAATGTCCCTTCTATTAAGAAGACCTCCCGGACGTGAGGCTTATCCAGGGGATGTTTTTTATTTGCATTCACGCCTTTTAGAAAGAGCCGCTAAATTAAATTCTCTTTTAGGCGAAGGAAGTATGACCGCTTTACCAATAGTTGAGACTCAATCTGGAGACGTTTCCGCCTATATTCCTACTAATGTAATCTCCATTACAGATGGACAAATATTCTTATCTGCGGATCTATTCAATGCCGGAATTCGACCCGCTATTAATGTGGGTATTTCTGTTTCCAGAGTAGGATCCGCGGCTCAAATTAAAGCCATGAAACAAGTAGCTGGCAAATCAAAATTGGAACTAGCGCAATTCGCAGAGTTACAAGCCTTTGCACAATTCGCCTCTGCTCTCGATAAAACAAGTCAGAATCAATTGGCAAGGGGTCGACGATTAAGGGAATTGCTTAAACAATCCCAGGCAAATCCTCTCCCAGTGGAAGAGCAGATAGCTACTATTTATACCGGAACAAGAGGATATCTTGATTCGTTAGAAATTGAACAGGTAAATAAATTTCTGGATGAGTTACGTAAACATCTAAAAGATACTAAACCTCAATTCCAAGAAATTATATCTTCTAGCAAGACATTCACCGAGCAAGCGGAAATCCTTTTGAAGGAAGCTATTCAGGAACAGCTGGAACGGTTTTCTCTTCAGTAACAAATAAATTTTGCATGTCTACTCTTGTTAGTAGAATAGGAATCGTTGAGAAAGCTTTTTCATTTGAATCATGCAAAAAAGTTTTCTTTGTTTTTAGTTTAGTATAGTTATTTAAAGAATAGATAGAAATAAGATTGCGTCCAATAGGATTTGAACCTATACCAAAGGTTTAGAAGACCTCTGTCCTATCCATTAGACAATGGACGCTTTTCTTTCATATTTTATTCTTTCTTTTATTTTTTTGCTTCTTCCGAGAAAAAACTGTTAGACCAAAACTCTTTTAGGAAATCAAAAAATCCAGATACAAATGCATGATGTATATATTATATCATGCATATATCATAAAGAAGGAGTATGGAGGCGGTAGTGGGAATCGAACCCGCAACCCCAAGGTTATGAGCCTTATGAGCTACCAAACTGCTCTATACTCTTAAACTAAAGAGGGGTAACTAGTGGATAAAAGAGGGTTGGATACGCCCCTCTACCAATATCTATACAAATAGAATAGTCCATTTATACAGAATGGTAAAGAGGGCTCCTCTATGATTATCAATTCCAGAAATCCATACAAATACGAAAGGGTATTTTATCCTTACCAACTGGATCTTGTTGCACCCGGTAACAAACATTCATAAACCATTTCTCGAAGTACGTGTCCGGATAGCCCAAAATGTCGATAGTTAGCTCTAGGTCTTCCGGTCAAAAAACAACGTCGATGAAGGCGTGTAGGTGCACTATTACGCGGTAGGGATTGCAATTTTTCTCGCATTTTCGTTTTTTTCACTCAAACTCAAGGGAGAAACTTTGCTTCTTATCTTTTTTTTTAAAGATTGACGAATCAAATGATATTTCTGTTCTAATTTCTGCCGCTTCTTCTCCCTCTGAATCAAACTTTTTTTTGCCATAATGTGTCGTTGCTATTATTACCAAGTATACGGTTCTAATCCTAGATGGAAAAATAAATAGAAAAAGAAATCTAAAAAGGCAGATCCTCCCTCTCTATCAAGAGTAATGAACTAGGTGCTGATACAGTACAAAAAAACAAACTAAATTAACCAAACTTGCCTGATGTTGAGGCAATCAAGAAAGCTGCATAAGTGAATATATAACCCACGGAAAAGTGAGCTAATCCAACCAATCTTGCTTGCACAATGGAAAGAGCCACGGGCTTATCTCTCCAGCGAATTAAATTAGCTAAAGGTGTGCGTTCATGAGCCCATGCTAAAGTCTCAATTAATTCCTGCCAATACCCCCGCCAGGAAATTAAGAACATAAATCCAGTAGCCCAAACAAGATGTCCAAATAAGAACATCCACGCCCATACCGATAAACTATTCATCCCAAAAGGATTATATCCATTGATAAGTTGTGAAGAGTTTAACCATAGGTAATCTCTTAACCATCCCATCAAATAAGTGGAGGATTCATTAAATTGTGAAACGTTGCCCTGCCATAATGTGATATGTTTCCAATGCCAATAAAAAGTAACCCACCCAATGGTATTTAACATCCAGAAAACTGCCAAATAAAATGCGTCCCAAGCAGAAATATCACAAGTACCGCCGCGCCCTGGGCCGTCACAAGGAAAACTATATCCAAAATCCTTTTTATCTGGCATTAATTTGGAACCGCGTGCATCTAAAGCGCCCTTTACTAAAATCAATGTAGTTGTATGCAAACCTAGAGCAATAGCATGATGAACCAAGAAATCCCCAGGTCCTATTGTTAAGAAAAGCGAATTACTATTCTCATTAACAGCATTCAACCATCCGGGCAACCATAGGCTTCGACCCGCATTGAAAGCGGGGCCATTCGTTGAAGATAAGAGTATATCGAACCCATATGTCGTCTTGCCATGAGCAGATTGTATCCATTGGGCAAATATAGGTTCGATCAAGATTTGCTTTTCTGGAGTACCAAAAGCAAGCATGACGTCGTTATGAACATAAAGGCCCAAGGTATGGAATCCTAGAAAGAGGCTAGCCCAACTTAAATGAGATATGATAGCTTCTTTATGGTCTAACATTCTTGCCAATACATTATCCTCATTCTGTTCCGGATTGTAATCCCTAATGAAAAAAATAGCTCCATGAGCAAAAGCCCCTGTCATGATGAACCCTGCAATATATTGGTGATGAGTATATAAAGCAGCTTGAGTAGTAAAGTCTTGTGCTATGAATGCATAAGGAGGTAAAGAGTACATATGTTGAGCTACTAAGGAAGTAATAACCCCTAAAGAAGCTAGAGCAAGACCTAACTGAAAATGAATCGAATTGTTGATTGTGTCATAAAGGCCCTTATGCCCACGCCCTAATCGACCCCCCGGAGGAGTATGCGCTTCTAAAAGATCTTTAATACTGTGCCCAATTCCGAAGTTAGTTCGATACATGTGACCGGCAATGAGAAAAATAAATGCAATAGCTAAATGATGGTGAGCCATATCGGTCAGCCACAAACTTTGTGTTTGTGGATGGAATCCCCCAAGAAGAGTTAGAATGGCAGTTCCCGCTCCTTGAGCGGTACCAAATAAATGATTACTCGAATCAGGGTTTTGGGCATAAAGATTCCATTGACCCGTCAAAAGGGGTCCCAACCCCTGGGGATAGGGTAATACATCTAAGAAATTATTCCATCGAACGTACTCCCCCCTGGATGCGGGAATAGCAACATGAACTAAATGTCCTGTCCAAGCCAAAGAACTTACCCCGAAAAGTCCTGACAAATGATGATTGAGACGAGATTCCGCGTTTTTGAACCACGAAAGGCTTGGTTTCCATTTGGGTTGTAGATGTAACCAACCCGCTATTAAGGACAGCGTAGAAAGAAATAATAGAAAAAGAGCTCCAGTATAAAGATCCTCATTGGTGCGTAATCCTATTGTATACCACCACTGATAAACTCCAGAATAAGCAATATTCACTGGACCAGCAGCACCTCCTCGAGTAAAGGCTTCCACAGCGGGTTGACCAAAATGAGGATCCCAAATCGCATGAGCAATAGGTCTTACGTGTAAAGGATCCTGTATCCATGATTCAAAATTTCCTTGCCAAGCTACATGAAACAGATTTCCGGACGTCCATAGAAAGATTATTGCTAATTGCCCAAAGTGAGAAGCAAAAATGTTCTGATAAAGACGTTCTTCAGTAATATCATCATGACTTTCGAAATCATGTGCGGTAGCAATACCAAACCAAATACGACGAGTAGTGGGGTCCTGAGCTAAGCCTTGGCTAAACCTGGGAAATCTTAATTCCATAATGCCTTTCAAATCCTC
Source organism: Triticum urartu (assembly GCF_056163025.1). Lineage (NCBI taxonomy): Eukaryota > Viridiplantae > Streptophyta > Magnoliopsida > Poales > Poaceae > Triticum > Triticum urartu. The sequence goes on along the minus strand of NW_028259461.1, from coordinate 4,725,919 downwards.
CTAGCCACTATCCTACTGCAATAATTCTCGCTAAGAAGAATGCCCATGTCGTGGCAATTCCACCCAGAAGGTAATGGGTTACTCCTACAGCGCGTCCTTGTATAATGCTCAAGGCTCTAGGCTGAGTAGCAGGAGCAACTTTTAATTTGTTATGAGCCCAAACGATAGATTCAATGAGTTCTTGCCAATAACCACGGCCGCTGAATAAAAACATTAAACTGAAGGCCCAGACAAAATGAGCACCTAAGAAAAAAAGACCATATGCAGATAATGAAGAACCATAAGACTGAATGACTTGCGATGCCTGTGCCCACAAGAAATCTCGAAGCCACCCATTAATCGTAATGGAACTCTGTGCAAAGTTTCCCCCTGTAATATGAGTTACCACCCCTTGATCACTTATAGTACCCCAAACATCCGACTGCATTTTCCAACTGAAATGGAAAATGACTACCGAAATTGCATTGTACATCCAGAATAAACCTAAGAAAACATGATCCCAGGCGGATACTTGACATGTTCCCCCTCGGCCAGGCCCATCGCAAGGAAAGCGAAAACCTAGATTTGCTTTATCGGGTATCAAACGGGAACTCCGAGCAAATAAAACACCTTTCAAAAGTATTAATACAGTCACATGTATGGTAAATGCATGAATGTGATGGACTAAAAAATCTGCGGTTCCTAATGGAATAGGTAACAAAGCCACTTTGCCACCTACTGCTACTAACTCGCCGCCTCCCCACGTTAAGCTAGTACTTGTTGTTGCACCAGGAGCTGTTACGCCAGGCGCAGTAGCATGGATATTTTGTACCCATTGAGCAAAGATAGGTTGTAATTGTATGGCAGTATCCGAAAACATATCTTGTGGACGGCCTAAAGCACTCATGGTATCATTATGAATGTACAAGCCAAAACTGTGAAAACCTAGAAATATACATACCCAGTTAAGGTGGGATATGATTGCATCGCGGTGTCTAAGGACGCGATCTAATAGATCGTTGTATCGAGTAGTTGGATCATAGTCTCTTACCATAAAAATTGCTGCATGTGCAGCAGCACCGACTATTAGAAATCCGCCAATCCACATGTGGTGTGTGAACAAGGAAAGTTGTGTACCATAGTCAGTAGCTAGGTATGGATAGGGAGGCATAGAATACATATGATGAGCTACAACAATGGTTGTAGAGCCTAGCATAGCTAGGTTAAGAGATAATTGAGCATGCCATGACGTTGTTAAGATTTCATAAAGACCCTTATGGCCTTGTCCTGTAAATGGGCCCTTGTGAGCCTCCAAAATATCTTTAAGTCCATGGCCAATACCCCAATTGGTCCTATACATATGACCTGCGATTAGGAAAAGAATAGCAATAGCTAAATGATGGTGCGCAATATCGGTCAGCCAGAGACCACCGGTTACTGGATCTAGTCCTCCGCGAAAAGTCAGAAATTCTGCGTATTTGGACCAATTTAAAGTGAAAAAAGGGGTTGCTCCTTCGGCAAAACTAGGATAAAGTTGAGCCAAAAGGTCCCGATTCAAGATAAATTCATGAGGAAGTGGTATCTCTTTAGGATCCACCCCAGCGTCAAGAAATTGGTTAATTGGTAAAGATACATGAATTTGGTGCCCCGCCCAAGAAAGAGACCCAAGTCCTAATAATCCCGCTAAGTGGTGATTCAACATGGATTCTACATCTTGGAACCAGGCCAATTTGGGAGCGGCTTTGTGATAATGGAACCAACCAGCAAAAAGCATTAACGCTGCAAAAATCAATGCACCAATTGCAGTACAATAGAGTTGTAATTCACTAGTTATTCCAGATGCTCGCCAAAGCTGAAAAAAACCAGAGGTTATTTGGATTCCTCGGAAACCCCCGCCTACATCACCATTCAATATTTCTTGCCCTACTATAGGCCAAACTACCTGAGCACTGGGTCCAATGTGAGTAGGATCACTTAGCCATGCTTCATAATTGGAAAAACGGGCGCCATGAAAGTACATGCCACTCAACCAAAGAAAGATAATGGAAAGTTGCCCGAGAAATGAGCACTAAAGACTTTTCGAGAAATCTCCTCCAAATCACCAGTATGACTATCGAAATCGTGAGCATCAGCATGTAGGTTCCAGATCCAAGTGGTAGTATCAGGGCCCTTAGCTAGTGTTCTTGAGAAATGGCCGGGTCTGGCCCATTCCTCAAAAGATGTTTTTACAGGATCCCTATCCACAACAATTTTTACTTCTGGTTCCGGCGAACGAATAATCATTAAGTCCTCCTCTTTCCGGACAAGACATACAAAGAGACCCGCCAACTGTCTTTTTAGTGAATCTTTGAAAGATATATATTTTGAAAGATAGATTTTGAAAGATAGATTTTGAAAGATAGATATTGTGATTAGTTCTTTTCTTTACTATCTACCATCCTTCTATTTTTTTTTTAGTTATTCACTGGAGCAATTATATATTGAAGTCAATCCGAGGCAAGTGTTCGGGTCTATTATGACATAAAGATTAGGTGCCTAACGGACATTGTTTATCTTGAAAAACAAATATTTCTCGACGTAAGAAAAAAATCTTTTTTATTTTTAATTTAAGAAACTAGTGTATTTTTTTTGAGGGCATAAGCTCCTATCTATATCTACTTTCCTTGAGCATAATATAGGGTTTTTTATTTGATTCTAAATTCCAAGATAACTCATTAGAATTATTAATAAGATGGTCCTAATATATTAGCAATATTTAGATTGCCCCCTCTTTTTATTCACTTTATTACTTCTATTCTAGACCCTATCCCTATGGTTTATTCTTATGAAATATCATATAAAATAGAAGGTATAAGAAATGGATATAATGAAATTCTTGATTCGATCTTACGACCTAATTTATTTGATTAATGGATCAACAACCAAACCACCCATTTTATGAAAAAGAAGGAGCATGGTCTTATTCAAATTCAAAGCGCTTCGTAATCTTCAACCAGTTCTGTGCTTCAATATAATTTCCCGGAGTAAGCGCTATAGCTTGTTTCCAATATTCAGCAGCTTGATCAAACCAAGCTTCCGCAATTTCCGAATCACCCTGTAGAATGGCCTGTTCTCCTCGGTCGGAATAGGAAGTTCCTTCCCTTAGAACCGTACTTGAGAGTTTCCTACCTCATACGGCTCAGAAATTGCTATCTGAATTTCCCCTATCTTAACTGAATTCGATTTATCAAAAATCGATCCAATTTGTTCTTGGGTTAAGCAGAAGAAATTAATTACCTAAGTTTCAAACCCTAATTTTTATCAATAATCAGTTTGATCTTTTTTCCCACCTTCAGAAGAATGAAGCATAGATAGATATAGAGCCTTCGTTCAAATTTTCTGAGAGGTAACTATCCCGGTTTCATATATGAAATCTCTATAGAATCCTTGAAAAAGACTTTTTTCCATAAGAAAGAAAAAAGAACTTACTATCTTTGGGATCTGATACTACACCGCTGCTTAATCCCTTAGTGGATCGGCTCTATTACATAAGCGGATTCCTAAATTTTGCCCCATATCATGGGATAAGTAAGCAGTTTTTTTTAGTTGTATCGACCCAGTCGCTCACTAATTGATCTTTACGGTGCTTTCTCTATCAATTTGAGAAACTTTATCCATAGAGTAGTAGTATAGGCCATACTTTCTTCGTTTTTTGATTCTCGTGAAGTGTCCTTCCTTCCTACAGCTGATAGGGAAAAATCGTTGTTTTTACGATCCCTATGTAGAAAGCCCTTTTTTTCTAGTATTTACTAGAAAATTTGATCCTCTCTTTTTTTTTTTTCTTTCTATAGTGGAGATAGTCGCACGTAATGACAGATCACGGCCATATTATTAAAAGCTTGCGGTAAGAAGGGGTTTCGTTCTAGTGCCCGGAAATAATATTCCAAAGCCTTTGTATGCTCTCCATTGCTTGTGTGTATAAGGCCTATGTTATAGAGTATATAACTTCGATCATAGGGATCGATTTCTAGTCGCGTAGCTTCATAATAATTTTGCAAAGCTTCCGCATAATTTCCTTCGGATTGAGCCAACATCCGTTACGGTCGTTCATTCTATTCAAAAAATCTCCGTTCCAAAACCGTACATGAGGTTTTCATCTCATACGGCTCCTCCCTTCTGTACATAATAGTACTAAGCGAAATAATCTATAGAATCAAAATAGAATTAGTCCCGTCTCATTATGAACCGAAAGGGGCTGGTATTTTTCCAAGAAATCTCTAGCCAACCTTCCCACAAGAGGTTTTTCTTAACACCAATGAATTCTATTAATGCTAGAGGAAAACGATAGCTCCAATAATTTCTTTGTTCTCAACGCCTCCTATTTAGAGGAATTAGCTACTTCAACGATCTTTGATGGTTATAGGGGTATCCAAAGTACAAACCTGATGGTTGTTTGTTATCCCAACCATTCTTCCCAGCCCTGATACCGATCAGGAAAGGGGTAATTTCTAACAAAGTTTTTCTCTTGTTGATTCCTATTTCTAGGTGTAGTGCTTTTCTCCCCTATGCTGCCTACGGATACTAATAGAGTAGGATTGGCCTGTAATCCATACCATACCATATCCTGTAGGTGTAACCTTTCGCTCAATACTCAAATCTACAATTGAAGTATCTGAAGCCGCATCAATCGAGGATACACGACGGAAGGAATTGTTAGTTCGCCTCACCTTCCCGAAGCGTGGGTTTGTTTGCTTTACAAATTTGGTTCTCTCTATGCCAACCCCCCTCTCTTTTTCGTAAGACTGAGGTATAGGTAGGGCTAAAAAAAAGCAAAAAAAAGAGTCAAATCGCACCATCTCTATAATAAGTAAATGCCTTTTTTTCTCCTGAGGTTGTCGGAATTATTCGCAATAAAATATTGGCTACAATTGAGGAGGTCTTATCAATGAAATTTCCATTTCCACGGGATCTAGGCATAATTCCCAACCCATTCTATATAGAATTGTTTTCATTCCTTCACAAAATAACATAAAAACAAACACATTCGATTCTTATAATTATAAATAGATTGATCCATATGCTCTACTCTAAATCCATATGCTTTAAATGGATAAGAGAGATATGGATTTTCCGCTCAGCTCAAATTGTATCCTTTTCCTTCTGCTTGGACACGAAGAGATATGAAATATTTGACTAAGACTGGATTTCATTCCACTTTCCTATTTCTGAACAACAACTTATGTTATCAACTATTTCGTGTTTTCAAAGTTATTAATTGTCTCATACCCTATTTTTGATTTCGATAGTATGGTGTAGCGTATCTTATGCAAACGGAATTCTAAGGTTTCTTTATTTTATTATGCAATAAGAAGAATTCTTCCATTTTCTTTTTCTTTAGTTGCGGGAAAACCCAAATTAAAACTTTTATTTTATAGCGAGCGCAATTTCTAGTAAAAAATCCTGTATCCTTCCACTTAGATCAAAAGGAATTTTTCCAATAGAACTATGGAACCCCCGAGTGGTTGCGGTTGTACCTGTACTGCAGGAATAAGAAAACTCGCTATTCACTCAGTTTATTTTCCATAATAAGTTATGTAGGAGAGATGGCCGAGCGGTTCAAGGCGTAGCATTGGAACTGCTATGTAGACTTTTGTTTACCGAGGGTTCGAATCCCTCTCTTTCCGTTTTTCTTAATTCATCAACGTTAAGGATCACAATGTATCAAATCAAATAACAATTTTTTCCAGCAATAATATAATATCTTATATTATCTTATTTTGATTTAATAGAAATTAGAAATTCTCTATAGCAAATTACTGTGGTATGTAAAATACACATAGAGGAAAAAAGAAAAAAGGATCCTAATCCTAGGGTTAATCAATTTTAGCTAGTTGATGGGAAAATACAAATTAATGGTAATGGTCTTAGGGCGATTTAGTTCGGGGAAAGGGGAAGGGGAAGAAAATTCTATGAACCTTTCCTTTTTTCGTTAAGTTCAAGTCTGACGAGAGTAATATTCTACAACTAACAACTCATTTATTTTGAGACCGACCCACTTCCTATCTAGGATTTTATTTACTAGTCCTTTATATTCCAACGTGTCAATCGCCAAATGCTTTGGCAATTTCCCCGGGTCCGATGAAGCAATATAATTTTGAACCAGACCTTTTGATCTTTGGTTATCTTTCGTAGTAATAATATCTCGGGGTTTGCAACGAAAACTTGGTATATTGACTATACGACCATTAACTAAAATATGTCTATGGTTGACTAATTGGCGGGCCCCAGGAATGGTTGAAGCCATACCCAATCGAAAAAGGATATTATCCAAACGCATTTCAAGTAATTGTAGTAAAACCTGGCCTGTTGACCTTTTTGCTTTTCCAGCGATATGTACATATCTAAGTAATTGTCGTTCTGTCAGACCATAATGAAAACGCAATTTCTGTTTTTCTTGAAGACGAATACGATATTGCTCCTTTTTCCCAGAATTGAATTTTTTTTTAAGATTACTTCCGGATTTAGGTGTTTTTCTAGTGAGTCCTGGTAAAGCTCCCAGACGGCGTATTTTTTTTAAACGAGGTCCTCGATAACGGGACATGAAGACTCCTTTTTTTATTTTATTGAAATTTCATTTTACACAATTAATTTCATTGTATTTACATTACAGAATACATCGAAATTAAAACTGAATTAAACTACAGGATAAACAGAGTAAAATCAACTAAAGTACCCCAAAAAATGGAATTTCATCAAAATCTTTTTTTTTTGTATATATATTATTTATTTTATTGTTTTGTATCTAGCAAAATTGTAAGGTAAAAAACATAAAAGATCCTGGATTCTCCATTTAATTCGGAAAAAAAGAGATTCTTGTTCGTAGAACATCGATAGAGAAAAAAAAGCCGACTATCGGATTTGAACCGATGACCCTCGCATTACAAATGCGATGCTCTAACCTCTGAGCTAAGTGGGCTTACATAACGGAAATAGTGTAACAAATAGAAATAGGTATAGTATAGGAAATCCGTAAAATCTCAGATATTAGTTATTAATCTTAGCTATTAACTAGTTCTAAATTTGAAGTTATACTTATAAAAATAAAAAAATACTAAAACTTCTTAAAGATAAAGTTAGCTTGATATGCTTAACTATAGGATATTAAAAAATAAAATTATAGAATTTATTGGTATTTTCATTCGATCATTATAGACTTTATTATTTGTTAATAATTTGAGGATTAATATTTCACTAAGGGGAACATAGAGTCAGAGTAAATAAAATTGCTAATTCTGATTAGAAAAAAAGAATAAATATCAAGCGTTATAGTATAATTTTGAATACTATAAAAAAGTAAGACGGGAGGTGGGGGAGATAAAAACTTTTGGATATATTGATTCGGATTGAATTGCAAATACATCAAGGATAGAATCAATTCAATTCTGAATTGCAATAAGCAAGCGAGGTCTCTCAAATAGAGTCGAACTGAACTGCTAGACTACGTTGAGTGATGAACTCAATGATTCAAAAAAAAAACTAAGAGATGGATGAAATTACACAAGGAATCCTGGTCTCAAAGAAGAGGGAAATGGGGATATGGCGAAATCGGTAGACGCTACGGACTTGATTGTATTGAGCCTTGGTATGGAAACCTGCTAAGTGGTAACTTCCAAATTCAGAGAAACCCTGGAATTAAAAAAGGGCAATCCTGAGCCAAATCCGTGTTTTGAGAAAACAAGGGGTTCTCGAACTAGAATACAAAGGAAAAGGATAGGTGCAGAGACTCAATGGAAGCTGTTCTAACGAATCGAGTTAATTACGTTGTGTTGTTAGTGGAATTCCTTCTAGTTCTAAATTAGAGAAAGAGGGGTTTTATACCTTATACATTTAATAAACACGTATAGATACTGACATAGCAAACGATTAATCACAGAACTCATATTATATTCTAATTATAATATAGGTTCTTTATCTTTTTTAAAAATGAAATTAGAAATGATAATGATTATGAAATAAAAAACTCATATCATAATTTTTTTTTTTCATTATTGTGAATCCACTCCAATCGAATATTGAATAATCAAATTCTTCAATTAAAATTCAAAGTTTTCGAGATCTTTAAAAAAGTGGATTAATCGGACGAGGACAAAGAGAGAGTCCCATTCTACATGTCAATACTGACAACAATGAAATTTCTAGTAAAAGGAAAATCCGTCGACTTTATAAGTTGTGAGGGTTCAAGTCCCTCTATCCCCAAATCCTCTTTTATTCCCTAACTATACTATATTATTATTATTTATCCTCTTTTTTTTTTTCTTTTTATCAATGCACTTTTTTTTCTTTTTATCAATGCAATGGGTTTAAGATTCATTAGCTTTCTCATTCTACTCTTTCACAAAGGAATGCGAAGAGAACTCAATGGATCTTATCCTATTCATTGAATAGATTTCTTTTTTATTAGAGTATCGGCAAGAAATCTTGGTTATTCACTCTATTTTTAAGTTTTATTTAAGTAAACCATGCACAATGCATAGGACTACCCCCCCCATTTTCAAATTTAAAATTTGAAATACTTTAATTAATTTTTAGTCCTTTTAATTGACATAGATACAAATACTCTACTAGGATGATGCACAAGAAAAGGTCAGGATAGCTCAGTTGGTAGAGCAGAGGACTGAAAATCCTCGTGTCACCAGTTCAAATCTGGTTCCTGGCAGAGAAAAAAAAAAAAAAGATCCACCGAATAGGTATTGATCCAAATACCTCGAGATGGATTGTGATACATATTCATTAATAATATTTATTCATCTAAGTGGATAAATCTATAATATAAATATAGAGGCACTTCTTTTTCTTTTTAAAGAAGTTTTAAAATATATCTTTTCTTTATGATAAAGAAGGGGGTGAGATTCCCCTTTATTTTTTTGCGTTTCTTAATTTTGTATTCCGCTATTCCGACGAATATTTTTTTAGTCTTGCTTATCTTTATCTTATCTTATTTTCCTAGTTGTGCTAAGTAATGTGCGCGGTACAAAGTTCCTGGTAGAGAACTTCTTTGAGTCATCCTATTTTTCTGTTCATATGAAGGAAATTAATATGCGATTTTCAAAATAGGGGAATCCAAATGAAACCCTTTTTTTGCTCAGTCTATCTGGAATGCTTTTGTATAATTAGGAATTAATTATAAATAGGTATTCCGTTTCATCTAGGAAAAGAACCTAAAAATATTCCTTGACTTGAATAAAATCTGGAGTTGTGTTGTATAAGTGAGCATGAATTTCTTATCATTCAATGAGCATCTTGTATTTCATAAAAATTGGGGGTTATATAATCCTTACGTAAGGGCCAGCCTATCCAACTTTCAGGCATTAGGATACGTTTAAGGCGCGGATGATTATCATAAGAGATTCCCACCATATCATAAGATTCGCGTTCTTGAAAATCGGCACTTCTCCAAATCCAGAAGACAGACGGAATTCTAGGATTATCCTTTTGGGCAAAGACTTTTATGCAGACTTCTTCTGGATTATCTATACCATATTGTATTCTCGTAAGATGATACACGCTAGCTAAAGATCCACCGGGTGCTACATCATAAGCACATTGGGAGCGTAAATAATTGTAACCATATACATATAAAATGACAGCAATGGAATCCCAATCCCCTGCTTTTATTTGTAAAGTCTCTATTCCTCGGTGATCAAAGCCCAAAGATCTATGAACCACCTCATGTTTGACTAGCCAATTAGATAACCAACCCTGCTGCATTGTCTTCATCTCTCCCTCTTTGTATAAATATTTCACATTTCGGATGCAAGTTTGAAAGATTGCCCTGCTTTTTATTTTTCTACACAAAAGAGCCCCTCTCCTAATTCACTAATTTGTAGGAAGGTACTGAACTTTTGGATTTGAAAAAAGTTTCAGAAGATATATCTAATGTAGATGGTGATTGATAGAGCAATTCTTGCTCATAAGTTCCTGTATGAGTACTGCGCCTAACATAAAGCTTGTGACTGGTAGTAAAACATCTATTTTTATTTTGAGATAGAGTTTGATCCTCAACTATTTCTCGCGATATCTTCTTACGAAGTTTTGTTAGGGCATCTATAACTGCCTCCGGTTTAGGTGGGCAGCCCGGCAAGTAGACATCCACAGGAATTAACTTATCAACTCCCCGAACAGTACTATAGGAATCCGTACTGAACATTCCCCCTGTAATAGTACAGGCTCCCATAGCAATGACGTATTTTGGTTCAGGCATTTGCTCGTATAATCTCACTAAAGAGGGAGCCATTTTCATTGTTACCGTACCGGCTGTTAAAATTAGGTCTGCTTGCCTAGGACTTGATCTTGGTACCAATCCATAACGATCAAAGTCGAATCGTGAGCCTATTAATGAAGCAAATTCAATGAAACAACAACTGGTACCGTATAGAAGGGGCCATAAACTGGAGAGTCTTGACCAATTCGAAAGATCATTTGGTGTAGTTGAAATAACAGAATTGGAACTTGTTTGGTCAAGTAAGGGAAACTCAATCAAATTCATAACTGTCTCAATAGAATCTTTTCCTTCTTTTTTTTTGTCTAAATATTCAGTTAAGACCATTCCAAGGCTCCTTTTCGCCATGCATAAACTAAACCAACAACTAAGATAAGCACGAAAATCAAAGCTTCGATAAAAACGGATACACCCAATACGTCGAAACTCATTGCCCAAGGGTATAGAAAGACGGTTTCCACATCAAAAACAACAAAAACGAGCGCAAACATATAATAGCGTATTCGGAATTGTACCCAAGCCCCTCCCATGGGTTCTATACCCGATTCATAACTAGAAAGCTTCTCTGGTCCTTCACTAACCGGGGCTAAAAGTCCTGAAATCGAAAATGCCAAAATAGGAATAAGGCTTGCTATTATTAGAAATGTCCAAAAAATATCATATTCGTGAAGCAGAAACATAATGTACTCCCATTAATGTGGAATAGGCGGAACTTAAATTAGTCAATTCAATTCAGCATTGTCAATTTATCCAGAACTTCTCTCTTTTCCTCGGTGAAACAAGAATCTTTTTTGTTCAAACAAAAGCGCTTAGTTTAAGTTTAGCCTTTGTTTCCTCTGTGCTGCATCTTCTTTAAAGATTCATCCAATGGAATCCCAACTCCCTTTCTTTTGGATTTCCATTCTATTTAGATATGGTGTATGTAGATCTAATTCTTATATAAAGAAAACTTTCTCGTTTCACTTTGTCTCGCTTTCTCTAGAATCTCTAGAAAAAAGAATAGCTCTATCCTTTATTTAATATTTAATAATAAAATAATAAGAGACTATTAAATAAAAATGAGAATACTACTAAATTAGAACCTAATTAAGATAGTAGGACTAATCTATGCAGTATAATTAATGAGAAGTAATACTATAAAATAAAAATAAAGAACTCTATTTCAGAACTATGAGACAGAATATTCTGTTTTCTTATTTACTCTTTACTTTATTTTTTCTATTTAAAGTTGATCAATTTACATAATGTATCTATAAACAAAGTAATAAATATACTTAAAACAAAGTAGGAATTCGCAAAATGGATAAAATCATTGCAGTTATTATAGGGAAGTCTAGAGATATCCTATTTGAAGGAGGACGGGATTCAAATCAGGGAAAGGATCCTTTCTTCTATTGATTTGATAGAAATTCGTTTTTCTTTTCCTGTCTGTATGATTTTGATTTTCGATGAATGAGCCTTTGGTAATGCTTTTATCTCTATTCTATGTCGCAGGCGCCTATCCAGTCTATAAACAAATACTAATGAGAAAATGAAAACTATACTAAACTAAAGAAAACATAGGATAGAGATCCTAAAATCTAAAAAAGGGCATATTAGGGCTATACGGATTCGAACCGTAGACCTTCTCGGTAAAACAGATCAAACGGATTATTATCGAAATGATTTGAACTGTTTCAAAGACCCAACATGCATTTTTTTGCATTGGGCTCTTTCATAAACTGATTTAAAGATCAGTTAGTCCACCATAGTTTTTCTTTACGGAAAGATAATGAGATGGCTCCCTGTGCTCTGATTGATTTTTTGTATTATGATCTATCTAGGAGCAATACCAAAGTGTTTCAAAGGAGGATTACCTTGACTTAGGTCTGCCTCCGGTCTAAATTAAATCAACCTAAGTGAAATGGAGTCTCTATCGTTCCACTGCAAGAGTTAACTATGAGACTTCATACACCTTAAAGTTCATAGAACGAAAAGAAGTTTTTTGGAGGCCCTTATCCTCATTACGCCTAGCATTTAGTGGGCTGGATATTTACCTTATCAACTAGCAAATCCATAAGGGTTCTATTTGATTAGGCACCTGAATTGGCACCTGAATCGGACTGAACCGACTGTTTGTCAGGCTACTGTTCTCCTATTCTCTCGAATCTATGAAGTAAGACATTGATTTTGCAATAAGATCGATTATGTTCATTGCATAATAAGCTCCTTTGAAAAGCATTGGCGCACGTGTAAACGAGTTGCTCTACCGAACTGAGCTATAGCCCTTATCAGAGATATCTTAACATATAGATAATTTCTTGTCAAGATGAATATTTTCTAATGCCAGAGGATACCCCTTTGATCTGTATCTGTTTAGTATTTAGTTTAGTATTTAGTATATAACAGACCAATAACAGAGCGGTATTGCTTAGAAAAGGGATTCAATATATAATCGATCGAAGTAATGGGTCTTCCTTTGTGGTGATAAATTGCCTACTTAACTCAGTGGTTAGAGTATTGCTTTCATACGGCGGGAGTCATTGGTTCAAATCCAATAGTAGGTAAGTAGGTAGAAAAATTACTAGATAGCATTGGACTTACTTCGCTTCGCTATCTAATAACTTTTTCTACCCCTCTTCCCTTTTTCTTTGTATCAACTATAAACCACTGGATTGTCTTCAATTGGATGGGGGAATCCAATTGACAGCCTCGATTCGTATCCTAGCTCGTCTGAGAGCGAGCTTCGCTTCAACCAAATCTTTCGTACCCTCAGCTTTACTCAAGTTAGCTTCGGCTATTTCAAGTGCCTTTTGAGCTTCTTCCGGATCAATATCACTACCCAGTTCCGCATCATTTCCTAAAATGATGATCTCATTATTAACTATTCTCGCAAAACCGCTCCACAGAATCGCTGTTAACCATTGGTCGTTGAGGAGGCGTATTCTCAAAGGACCCATATCTACTGCTGTGTTAATGGGGGCGTGGTTTGGTAATACGCCAATTTGGCCACTATTAGTGGATAAAATGATTTCTTTCACTTCACAATCCCAAATAATTCGCTTAGGAGTCAGTACATAAAGATTTAATTTCATTTCTTCGATTTGTTCTCCTCTTCTAAGGTTATAGCTTTCGTGCTAGCTTCATCGATGTTACCCACCAAATAAAAAGCCTGTTCAGGTAGGCCGTCTAATTCTCCGGAAAGGATTAGTTGAAATCCCCTAATAGTTTCCGCAAGAGCAACATACTTTCCTGGAGAACCAGTAAAAACTTCTGCCACAAAGAACGGTTGTGATAAGAAACGCTCAATTTTTCTTGCTCTTGCTACAGTTAAACGATCCTCTTCCGATAATTCATCCAAGCCAAGAATTGCGATAATGTCCTGAAGTTCTTTGTAACGTTGTAAAGTTTCCTTAACTCTTTGCGCAGTTTCATAATGTTCGTTGCCAACGATCCGAGGCTGTAACATAGTCGAGGTTGAATCTAAAGGATCTACTGCTGGATAAATACCCTTGGAAGCTAATCCTCTGGAAAGTACGGTAGTAGCATCCAAATGTGCAAATGTTGTGGCAGGGGCAGGGTCGGTCAAATCGTCTGCAGGTACATAAACTGCTTGAATCGAAGTTATAGATCCCTTTTTAGTAGAAGCAATTCTTTCTTGCAAAGAACCCATTTCTGTACTAAGAGTAGGTTGATAACCCACTGCGGAGGGCATTCTCCCTAATAAAGCGGATACCTCTGATCCTGCTTGAACAAAACGAAAGATATTATCGATAAATAAAAGCACGTCTTGCTTATTAACATCTCGGAAATATTCCGCCATAGTTAGGGCAGTTAAACCAACTCTCATACGAGCTCCCGGTGGTTCATTCATTTGGCCATAGACTAGAGCTACCTTTGATTCCTCAATATTTTTTTCATTAATTACTCCGGATTCCTTCATTTCCATATAAAGATCATTTCCTTCACGAGTCCGTTCCCCTACTCCACCGAATACGGATACGCCCCCATGAGCTTTAGCAATGTTATTGATTAATTCCATGATCAGTACTGTTTTACCTACTCCAGCCCCCCCAAATAGTCCTATTTTTCCTCCACGTCGATAAGGAGCTAAAAGATCGACGACCTTAATACCTGTTTCAAAGATGGATAATTTCGTATCTAACTCGATAAAGGCAGGCGCAGATCTATGAATAGGGAACGTTGCACTACTATCTACAGGACCCAAATTGTCAACAGGCTCCCAAGAACGTTGAAAATTCGTCCGAGAGTAGCTCCACCGACCGGAACACTGAGAGGAGCTCCCGTGTCAATCACTTCCATTCCTCTCATCAACCCGTCCGTAGCACTCATAGCTACAGCTCTAACTCGATTATTTCCTAATAATTGTTGTACCTCACAAGTCACATTAATTTGCTTATCGGCAGTGTCTCTACTCTGGACTACCAAAGCGTTATAAATATAAGGTAACTTGCCTGGGGGAAAAGTGACATCCAGCACGGGTCCAATAATTTGATCGATACGACCTGTACTTTTTTCTTCAATTGTGGAAACCCCGGGAGGAGAAGTAGTAGGATTGGTTCTCATAATTATCACATAATTAAAAAAAAGGAATTTGTCGAAATTTTTCTTTTTTTATTGTTGAATAATGCCAAATCAAATCAAAAAAAATCCAAAAGTAAAAAGGAAATGAATTAGTTAATTCAATAAGAGAGAAAAGGGGACCAGGACTTGATTTCGTTGCCCAAGCGAATCCCATTCAATCGTTTACTCATGGAATGAGTCCATTGGAAAGTTCAATCAATCTTTTTTTTCATATACATTTTGCCTTTTGTGGAGGATCTGTGCCTACTCTACTTTCCTATCTAGGACTTCGATATACAAAATATATACTACTGTGAAGCATAGATTGCTGTCAACAAAGAATTTTATTAGTATTTAGTTAGGTATTTGCATTCAAAATAAGAAAAGAGAACTATTAAGAACTTGTAAAATAAGGATTAGGAATTAATTTGGGTTGCGCTATATCTATCAAAGAGTATACAATAATTATGGATTTGGTAAATCAAATCCATGGTTTAATAACGAACCGTGTTAACTTACCATAACAACAACTCAATTCCTATCGAATTCCTATATTGGAATTCCTATAGGATAGAACATACACAGGGTGTACGCATTATATATGAATGAAACATATTCATTAACCTAAGCATGCCCTCAATTTTCTTTAATGAGTTGATATTATATTAATTGAATATCCTTTTTGTTTTACGAGATTTTTGCTAAAGTTTCATTTACGCCTAATTAACATCGAGTAGACCCTGTTATTGTGAGAATTCTTAATTCAAGAGTTATAGGGAGGGACTTATGTCACCACAAACAGAAACTAAAGCAGGTGTTGGATTTCAAGCTGGTGTTAAAGATTATAAATTGACTTACTACACCCCAGAGTATGAAACTAAGGATACTGATATCTTGGCAGCATTCCGAGTAAGTCCTCAGCCTGGGGTTCCGCCCGAAGAAGCAGGGGCTGCAGTAGCTGCCGAATCTTCTACTGGTACATGGACAACTGTTTGGACTGATGGACTTACCAGTCTTGATCGTTACAAAGGACGATGCTATCACATCGAGCCTGTTGCTGGGGAAGACAACCAATGGATCTGTTATGTAGCTTATCCATTAGACCTATTTGAAGAGGGTTCCGTTACTAACATGTTTACTTCCATTGTAGGTAACGTATTTGGTTTCAAAGCCCTACGTGCTCTACGTTTGGAGGATCTACGAATTCCCCCTACTTATTCAAAAACTTTCCAAGGCCCGCCTCATGGTATCCAAGTTGAAAGAGATAAGTTGAACAAGTACGGTCGTCCTTTATTGGGATGTACTATTAAACCAAAATTGGGATTATCCGCAAAAAATTATGGTAGAGCGTGTTATGAGTGTCTACGTGGTGGACTTGATTTTACCAAAGATGATGAAAACGTAAACTCACAACCATTTATGCGCTGGAGAGACCGTTTTGTCTTTTGTGCCGAAGCTATTTATAAATCACAGGCCGAAACCGGTGAAATCAAGGGGCATTACTTGAATGCGACTGCGGGTACATGTGAAGAAATGATTAAGAGAGCTGTATTTGCAAGAGAATTAGGGGTTCCTATTGTAATGCATGACTACTTAACTGGGGGATTCACCGCAAATACTACTTTGGCTCATTATTGCCGCGACAATGGCCTACTTCTTCACATTCACCGTGCAATGCATGCAGTTATTGATAGACAGAAAAATCATGGTATGCATTTCCGTGTATTAGCTAAAGCATTGCGTATGTCTGGGGGAGATCATATCCACTCCGGTACAGTAGTAGGTAAGTTAGAAGGGGAACGCGAAATGACTTTAGGTTTTGTTGATTTATTGCGCGATGATTTTATTGAAAAAGATCGTGCTCGCGGTATCTTTTTCACTCAGGACTGGGTATCCATGCCAGGTGTTATACCGGTAGCTTCAGGTGGTATTCATGTTTGGCATATGCCAGCTCTGACCGAAATCTTTGGGGACGATTCTGTATTACAATTTGGTGGAGGAACTTTAGGACATCCTTGGGGAAATGCACCTGGTGCAGCAGCTAATCGAGTGGCTTTAGAAGCCTGTGTACAAGCTCGTAACGAAGGGCGCGATCTTGCTCGCGAAGGTAATGAAATTATCCGAGCAGCTTGCAAATGGAGTCCTGAACTAGCCGCAGCTTGTGAAGTATGGAAGGCGATCAAATTCGAGTTCGAGCCGGTAGATACTATTGATTAACTAGATAAAACTAAAGATAAAGAAGGTATAAATAAAAAAGAAACGAAATAAAAAGAGAAAAAAATCAGTTATGAAATGCAGTAATTCTTCTTTATTCTTCTAATTGATTGCAATTAAACTCGGCTCAATCTTTTTTAGAAAAAAAAGATTGAGCCGAATAAAAATAGATCATGATATGATCATGAGACTTGACAAATTGAGATTCGTCTATTCTATATATCTAGAATATATATATTAAGGTATAATACAATAAAGAAATACAAATAAAATAATAAAATAATAAAATATAGTATTATCATATGATAATGATAATGGAATCAAATACGCAGTATTTACAGAAAAAAGTCTTCGTTTATTGGGAAAGAATCAATATACTTTTAATGTCGAATCGGGATTCACTAAGACAGAAATAAAGCATTGGGTCGAACTCTTCTTTGGTGTTAAGGTGGTAGCTGTGAATAGCCATCGACTACCTGGAAAAGGTAGAAGAATAGGACCTATTCTGGGCCATACAATGCATTACAGACGTATGATCATTACCCTTCAACCGGGTTATTCTATTCCACTTCTAGATAGAGAAAAAAACTAAAGGAGAATGAATGAAAAAAGACATAGTTTGGAAGTTAGACCTTTTTATAGGACTCTCTTTCAATTTCAAAAAAGAGGACGTTTGAAACTTTTAACAGGCGTAATCGTGAGTCAACAAGTGACTCGAACTGTGTGTAAAAAAAGAAGCATTTTTTTTTTTTCAAAATGCTAGAACTAGATAAGGAAGTTTTCTATAACCTTGAGAAAAAGGATAAAAAGGTAGTTTTTTTTAGTTTATGACTCCGATCAAGAGCGAGAAATCCTTGATTTGGGATTGGACATAGAACCTGGACCCATCGTAGAGACGTTTAGTTCAAAAGAAAGGATCGTATCCTGATGGTAAGAATTATACTTTCGTGGAAATACAGCGCTATAGACTTCAATGCGGTAGAGTAGACGTTTTGTTTCTAATTTTTCTGGACCAAACCTCCGCTCCGACCCAACGATACAATGAATTTTTTCTGTTCATATTCATAAATAAAAAAGATTCGGAATCGCAATGCTACTATATGCGTCCAGAGGAGTATTTGGAATAATATTCTTCTATAATCCATTATTGCGGGGGGTCTTACTAACAGGGCTTCGCTGCACGGGACAGGTCTTCGTCGAAAAGCTA
>NW_028259461.1:4672737-4707198 GCF_056163025.1 Triticum urartu | reverse complement strand
CTACTAAATCTGTTGCTCTTTTTTTGGTACCAACAATTAAGAAACTTTTTCCCTGACTTGCTGCATCAAAAACTAAATCACAAGCTTCTGATAAAAAACGAGCCGTTCTAGCGAGATTTATAATATGAGTACCTTTACGCTTTGCCGAAATGTAAGGGGCCATTTTAGGATTCCATTTCTTAATACCATGACCAAAATGAACTCCTGCTTCTATCATCTCTTTCAAATTAATGTTCCAATATCTTCTTGTCATTTTTTCCACACTTCCTTTTTTTTAATCCTACCATTCCATTACGGAATTTAGTTCTTTTGAAGATTAAGAAAGATCCGAAATAGCTTGAAATAAATAATAATTGTTCCGAGAGAACCTTGTACTAAGATAAGAGTTGGCCATTGATACATGGTATAAACATAACCACCTTAATGAATTAACTGACTTGTTTTACTTATTAAAATAAAAATCTTAAAAATCTAAAATTTGACCTGTTAGTGTTCTAAGTTCAAAAGTCTAGTAAAGTAAAAAATATTTTTATGGGGGTTCTTATGTCTCATAAAAATTGTTTGTTACGTCAGAATCTGAAGAAACTAATTCTGTATGGAGAAACAAAAAATCTCTCATTTCCGACGCGAATAGATTTTTTTTTTTATTTCGAAATAAAGGTTCTTGTCTTGTGGGGAACGATGCACAAATTTTTGGAATCCGGTACCAACAGGTATAATCCCCCCCAGAACTACGTTTTCTTTCAAGCCTTTCAACCAATCAATGCGACCTCGTAGGGCAGCTTTTGCTAAAACTCGAGCAGTTTCTTGAAAACTTGCTTCAGATATGAAACTTTGGGTATTCAGGGAAGCCCTTGTTATTCCCAATAAGATTGCCCGATAATAGATCGATTCATCCAAAGCTCGTCCTGCTCGTTCCGCTCGCAATAGTCCGATTAATTCCCCAGGCGAAAAAACATTAGACATTCCATCTTCGGAAACCCGCACTTTTGATGTTACTTGGCGTATAATAATCTCTATATGTCTATTATGGATCTGTACCCCTTGGGATCGATAAACCTTTTGGATTTTATTAACCAAAGAGATACGACTTTGGGCTATGGTTAGCTCAGCTCCAATCAAGAATCCCCAAGGGACCCCAAGAATTCTTGGTATACGCTCATTCCAATCCTCAATTCTCCTTTCGAGATTCGGGGATAATGAATCAATTGAACGCGCTTCAAAGATTTGTTCCACTTTTGGAAGACCTTGCGTTATGTCACTAGATCTCGATTTTTCATATATAAACGTAACTAACCTATCTCCCTTGTAAAGGATTTCTCCATAATGACCATTAACAGTTGCTCCTGTAGTGGCCAAATAAGGTTTAGCTGCTCTTATAACAAAGGAATTCATATTTACAATGAAAATTTGACCGGATTTTTTTATGTGCGATTTAAATAGACATACATTTTCACAAATAAATTGTCCAAGGTGAATTATTGCCAATGTCTCTTCCCAAGAATCATGATGGACAAAGTGACAATTCAAAAGGAATGGATCCAACATTATGTTACTATCGAAATTAGAAATCCTTTTATTTTCATCTATTAAAGAGTATTTAAGTTCTTGAAGTACTTGGAAGGTTTGTTTTAAATTGTCAACGAACAAATATTTTTTTAACAGGATTTTATTATGCGTTAGTAAATAGTAAGATGAAGAAAAATGCGATATACTAGCTACAATAGCGCCTAAGGGCCCAAAAATTTCTCGAATAGGAATTCTAGGATTCCATTCTTTTATCGCATTGGATGTTTTGAATTCTTGAATAAACCAATTCGAGAACAGTTGGATGCCGACAAAATCATCAAAGAGTGGTATTCTTTATTTCGATTCAACAAAGTGCCAATAGCTTCTGGATGTTGGCTAAGTGATTCAATCTTCGCCTTGGAATAAAAAGAATTGATATTGGCGCGATCTAACCTATTATGGGGAATCGGTCCTGCACTTGTCCTACCATACCTTTTTCGTGTATACGAAATAGTGGACTTGACTAACTCAATTCTTAGGAAATCGCGAATAAGATCATTTGCTCTTACCTCAACAAGGGAAGCACCAGCCTTTTCTTTTTCTTCTTGTTCCCAATTCACTACTAAGCAAGTTCTAACAAATTGACTATTTGTGTGATAAATTCTTTGAGTTAACTTGCTATTTTCATGAGAAATAAAATTGACAAGTCGAATTTGGAGATTATTTTCTTCTTGCAAGAGATCCTGCGGGAAAAGTGTTGCTAAATTTCTTCCTTCGTCCATTTCATATGCCACTGTAGGGCGAACGGAAACAAAATACTTTTCCTTGCTCTTGAGAATTTTTTTCCGTTGAACATAGACCCAATTTTTCCTTTTTTTTGATTCCTTAGAATCTTTTTTTTGTCTTTCTGGCGGTATCAAACAGCCACCTAATATCTTATCCGCCTCTTCAGGAAAATGAATATCTCCGGAAAATATTTTGAGTTCCGTATGGCTTTTTTTTCTCTTCACTCGGACCAGTCCGCCTAGTCGACTTCTTGTATTTTTTGTGAGTTGTGTATTCACTCCAATAATACTATTGTCAAGTATCTTTAGGGATGAAGATCTCGGCAAGATATGAAGTTCTTGAAGAATGAAAAAAAACCGATCTACTTCTTTTTGGTATTTTAGACTAAATTCTTTTGTTCCTCGATGCTCAATCAAACCCTCTTTTTTTAAGATGGAATCTTCCTCTGGGCTCTCGTATTCGTCCTCTGAATCTTCTTCTGAGTCTTCCTCTAAAGTACCATATTTTTCCTCTGCGCTTTCCCCGGGGCTGCCATATTCGTCTTCTGAGTCTTCCTCTAGAGTTCCATATTCGTCCTCTTGGGTCCTATATTTGCTCTCTGGGCTCCCATATTCCTCTTCTGAGTCTTTCTCTAAAGTCCTATATTCGTTCTCTGGGTTCCCATATTCGTTTTCTGGGCTCCCATATTCGTCTTCTAGGGTTTCATATTCGTATTCGTCTTCTAGGATTCCATATTTAGATTCTTCTAGGGTTTCATATTCATATTCGTCCTCTCGGGTCCTGTATTCGTCTTCTAGGGTCTCATATTCCTCTTCTGAGTCTTCCGCTCGAGTCCTATATTCTTCTTCTAGGGTCCTATATCTAAATTTAACAATTCCTGAACCCTTTTTATCTTTTCTGTATCGGGGATCGTCAAAATAAGCAAAAATAGTATTTCTACGTAAAACACCCATAAGGGGGATTTCAATCGAAATCCCAAAACAGGATATTAGTTCTTTCTCTTGTTCTTGATGATATTGTAATGGAATGACGAACCTATTTCTTCGCTTTTTCGCCAACAAATCTGAATTATCTTGAAAAATAGAAGGATAGATAAAATTCCAATGGCCATTGGACATGATTCGATCCGACGTTGAATAATCAAGAATTTCCCTATCTTTTTTACCATAAGTATTCATTTGATCTTGATCCTTGTGGAGTGAAAAAGACGCTATACTGGATCTGCACATACTTACTGACAATATCCATAAATGGCTTGTTTTTGGTAATCGGCGAAGATTACCATATTGATATTCGGGCGCATGGTAAACATCAGTACTCCAGTGCATTTCGCCGTCTGATTCAGAATAAATATGCTTTTGTACCCTTTCTTTAAAATGTAAAGTGGACGTTCCGGCACGAATCTCCGCAATTACTTGTTCGGATTTTACATATTGATCATTTTGCACTAGAATCAAGCTTTTTGAGGGAATATTCACACTATATAGAATATCTTGACTCTGAATAGTTACATGCAAGTCTATATAACATAGAAAAGCAGGCTGCCCATGACGGGTACGTGTGGGGTGAACCAAATTCTCATTGAATTTTATTTTTCCATTCGAAGGGGATCGTACAAGGTCGGCAGTACCCCCTGTGAATACTCCGCCAGTATGAAAAGTTCTTAATGTTAGTTGAGTCCCTGGCTCCCCAATTGATTGACCTGCAATAATACCTACGGCTTCTCCCAATTCGACCAGATCACTATGAGTAGGACTCCGGCCATAGCATAATTGACAGATCCAAGAAGTGCTTCGGCAAGTAAAGGGGGTTCTAATATATATTGGTTGTGCTCGAAATGGTTGTGCTCGAAAGGCAGTTATGAATCGATTGACTAATCCAATTCCAATATCTTGATTTCGCGCGGCAATGCATCGTGAACCGATATATATATCGTCTGCTAATACACGACCAATTAGTGTTTGGACAAAAAGTTTTTCCGTCATCCCATTTTGAGGACTTACAGAAATACCTCGGATAGTACCACAATCTCTTCTACGCACAATAATATGTTGAACTACTTCAACAAGTCTACGTGTAAGATATCCAGCATCTGCTGTTCGCACAGCAGTATCTACAACCCCTTTGCGGGCTCCATAGCAGGAAATTATATATTCTGTCAAAGAAAGTCCCTCGCGTAAATTGCTTTGAATAGGTAAATCAATCATTTGTCCTTGAGGGTCCGACATTAATCCTCTCATACCTACTAATTGGTGTACTTGAGATGCATTTCCTCTGGCTCCTGAAAAAGACATTAGATAGACTGGATTAGAAGGATCCGTTATCCGAAAATTTGAATTCATTTCTTGTTTCAAATATTCACTTGTCGCATACCATATCTCAACAGATTGGCGTAATTTTTCTACCGCGTGTACAGCCCCATAATAATAGTGTTTCTCCAAAAGAAAACTCTGTTGTTCCGCGTCTTGGACTAACCATCCCTTAGAGGGTATTGTTAAAAGATCCTCGATTCCTAACGAAATCGATGTAGTAGTGGCTTGATGGAAGCCCAGAGTCTTTAGTTGATCCAGTATATGGGATGTATATCCCATTCCAAAATGATCTATTAATCTGCTAATAAGTCGTTTCATACCAGTTCCGTCTATCTCTTTATTATGAAAGACCAGATTGGCCCGTTCCGCCATACATAAGTACCCCCTTTTCGGCTGAGTAGGATTCGACAATTGCTGAGTAGGATTCGACAATGGGCCTGAGTCAGTGATTCGAAAATTTAATTAACTTAATTGCCTCAATCTCAATCTGGATTCGCGTGGCAAATAATGATGATACTAGGGAAATCGGAATGCCCCCCGAAAGGGGAGGGGCATCGCCGAATCTAACTTTCTTGTTTAGGTAGTGTATGAATAGGCCTGACTAAATCCTTGTATGGCTTCCTCTATTTCTCTATAAAAAGAAATATGACCAAGAGTGGTTCGAATGTATATCGAACGAATTTCTTTTTTTCTATTTCCCATTATTAGATAGTGGGCATAAATCTCATGATAAGTCCCCAAAGATTCATATTGAACTTCAATCGGAACTTCTCTTGACCCAATGACGCGTTGATCCAGGTTCCATCGTAGCCACAAGGGACTATCTAAACTGATTAGTTTTTGTCTATAAGCTCCCAGTGCATCATAAGAACTAGAAAAATGGGGTTCTTTATCTTTCCTATATTTAAAATTATTATTATTATTGTAATTTACTTTTAGATTTGGGTAGTTTCTGCAACTATTATATCTATTTGCACAAATACCTCGACGCTTTCCAATCGTTAATAC
Organism: Triticum urartu; assembly: GCF_056163025.1. Classification (NCBI taxonomy): domain Eukaryota; kingdom Viridiplantae; phylum Streptophyta; class Magnoliopsida; order Poales; family Poaceae; genus Triticum; species Triticum urartu. The sequence continues at coordinate 4,701,583 of NW_028259461.1, read as the reverse complement.
ATAAAGCCCGATAAGCATGTCTTGGGTTGGTACGCAAATAGGATCCCCAATAGCGGGAGATAAGAGATTCATATGAGAAAACATAAGTAAACGGGCTTCTGCCTGAGCTTCCAAGGATAAAGGTAGATGAACAGCCATTTGATCTCCATCAAAGTCCGCATTGAAACCCTTACACACTAATGGGTGTAAAGAAATAGTACGCCCCTCTACTAAAGTGGGTTGAAAGGCCTGTATGCCTAATCTATGCAGGGTAGGTGCTCTATTTAACAGTACAGGATGTCCCCGCATAACTTCTTGAAGTATTTCCCATACAATGGGTTCTTTTTCCCAAATTTTCCTTTTAGCAATCCTTACATTAGAAGTGGCGCGTTTCGTGATTAAATCGCGAATTACAAATAGCTGAAAAAGCTTTATTGCTATCTCTAGAGGTAATCCACATTGATGTAATGAAAGCGAAGGACCCACAACAATGACAGAACGCCCCGAGTAATCGACCCGTTTCCCAAGCAGAGTCTCGCGAAACCTTCCCTCTTTACCTTCAATTACATCTGAAAGTGATTTGTATACTTTATTGTGACCATCCCTCGTCGGTTGCCCGCGGGACCCACTATCAAGAAGTGTATCCACGGCTTCTTGTACCAATTTTTCCTGGCACATTACTAAATCTGCTGGCGCTAATTCACTTCTTTTTAATAGATAGGCAAGATTGTTGTTCCGACGGATAACTCTCTTATAAAGTTCATTAATGTCTGAAGTCACTACTTTATCTCCAGACCTATAAACAATAGGTCTCAATTCGGGAGGAAGAACCGGTAATAAGCACAAAACCATCCATTCTGGTTCTACATTTGTTTGAATAAAATGTTTCGCCAATTGCATGCGTCTAATCAAAAAAACTTTTCTTATTCGTCTTTTTCTATCTTCCCACTCATCTCCACTATACCCCTCGTCTTCTAATTCCTTCCATTCGACCAAAGAATTCTCTATAATAATTCGCAAATCCAAATCTGCTAATTGTTCTCTAATAGCACCTGCTCCTGTCGCAATTTCCCGATTTCGAAATGTTGCAAAGCCTGGGGTAGAAAAAAAGGGAGAAATGCTGTGGTTACAGGATGCAATTTCCTCTTCGAATAAACCTCGTAATCGTAAAAAAGTGGGTTTTTTAGTGCTGGGCCTAGCAAAAGAGAAATCGCCGTATACTAGGCCCTCCAACTTCTTAAGAGGTTTATCTAAAAGATTCGCGATATAACTAGGAAGACCTTTCAAATACCACACATGAGTCACGGGACATGCGAGTTTGATGTATCCCATTTGATATCTTCGTATCCGAGAATCCACAAATTCGACCCCGCATTTTTGGCAAAATCTTTCGTCTTCGTTTTCAGCTCCGCTCGCTCGAGAATTGCCACAAGCGCAAATCCCGCTTTTTATGGGTCCAAAGATTCTTTCGCAAAACAATCCATCTTTTTCTGGTTTATCGGTTTTATAATGAAAAGTAGAGGGCCTTGTGACTTCGCCAACGACTTCTCCATTAGGTAGGTTTTTGTTAGCCCAAGCCTTTATTTGTTGAGGGGAAACGAGTCCAATTTGAAGTTGTTGATGTTTATATTGGTCAATCATAAAATAGAAATAAGAAAAGAATTTATATTTATTCCGATCAAACTTCCTCCCTATTAACCTGGAAGTTCTTTTCAGATACAAGGAAATGATTCAGTTCTAGAGCCAAAGATCGTAGTTCTCGAACGAGCACTCGAAAAGATTCTGGAGGATCCTCATGATTAGGTATTCTTTTTCCCCAGATCGTAGCATTAAGTATTTCTTGGCGAGCTATAAGATGGTCAGATTTATAAGTAAGTATCTCTTGTAAAATATGAGCAACACCAAATCCTTCTAAAGCCCAAACTTCCATTTCTCCTACTCGTTGTCCCCCTTGCTTGGCTCTTCCTCTAACCGGTTGTTGTGTAACAAGTGAGTAGGGCCCAGTAGAACGCCCATGAATTTTCTCATCAACTTGATGAATTAATTTTAAGATATAGGACTTCCCTATTAGAACAGGTTGCTCAAAGGGGTCGCCTGTTCTTCCATCAAATATTCTGCTTTTTCCCGGGTACTCGGGTTCAAATACCCATGGATTTTTTGTTTCTTTACTGGCTTCATATAATTCTGAAAACACAAGTTTTCTTGAAGCCTCTTGCTCATATCTCTCATCAAAGGGTGCTATTCTATAATGTTTCTTTAGCAGATCCCCCGCTAATCCGAGCGAGCTTTCAAATATTTGTCCCACATTCATTCGGGAGGGTACTCCTAAGGGATTGAAGACCATATCAACGGGTGTTCCATCTTGCAAATAGGGCATATCTTGCCTAGGCAAAATTTTGGAAATGATCCCTTTATTCCCATGTCTTCCGGCTACTTTATCCCCAACTTTGATTTCACGTTTCTGTAAAATATATACACGAACCATTATGTCGAGCGGGTCCCTTTGGATCCATTTCACATCGATAACGCGCCCTCTTCCACCTATAGGTAATTTCAGAGAAGTTTCTTTTGAAGTGGAAACCTCAAGGCCAAATATGGCCCGTAATAATCCAGCTTCCGCGATATAAGATGATTCGCTCGCTATCTGAGGCGTTAATTTACCTACTAAAATATCACCAGTTTCTACCCAGGATCCCAACCTAACAACTCCATTTCTGTCCAAATTGCGGAGTAAATGTTCTTCTAGATGTGGTATTTCTTTAGTGATTTTTTCAGCGGAGCCCTGGCTTGTCGTATCCGTCTGAATTTCATATTTCCGGATGTGAAAAGAGGTATAAATATCTTCATATACCAAACGTTCGCTAATTAGTACTGCGTCTTCAAAATTGTAACCTTCCCATGGCATATAAGCTACTAATACGTTTTTTCCTAAAGCAAGTTCGCCCCCAATTGTAGCAGCTCCTTCTGCTAAAATTTGTCCTTTTTTAATGGATTTACCCCGTGGAACCCGGGGTTTTTGGTGCATACAAGTATTTTTGTTAGAGCGACGGTGGTTAACTAAAGGAATACTTATAGTCTTCCCACTACTTGATAAAAGTATCTTATGACTATCAGTAGAAATGATCTTTCCCTCGCGTTCGGCTATAATGGAAACCCTCGAATCTAGAGCTGTTTGGCGTTCCAATCCAGTTCCAACAATGCATTTCTCGGACCGAGAAAGCGGAACTGCTTGGCGCTGCATATTAGAACTCATTAAAGCCCGATTCGCATCATTGTGCTCAATAAAAGGAATGAGAGAACCCCCAATAGAAAAATATTGGAAAGGAAAAATACTTCTAACATGAATCTGTTCCCATGCAATAGTCAAGAATTCTTGACGGTATCTAGCCGGAACAACCTGTTCTTCCTGAATACCTTGATTCAAGGACAAAGAATTTCCTGCTGCTATCATATAATATTCATCTCTATTTGGTGATAGATAAACCACCTGTCTCTCTTTTTTTTCTTTTGCTTTCTCAGCAGATATTTCATAAAACGGACTCTCTATGGATCCCCACAAGTGATCAATTCTCGCATGAATTGTTAAGGATCCAGTAAGTCCAACATTGATTCCTTCAGACGTGTCAATTGGACAAATACGCCCATAGTGACTCGGATGAATATCTCGGCTCCGAAAACTTGCGGTTCTCCCCGTCAACCCTCCAGGACCTAAACAACTCACTTTTCGCCCATGAACAGTTTGTGTCAATGGATTCGTTTGATCAAAAACTTGAGATAACGGGTATGTGCCAAAAAAGGTCTCATAAGTAGTTATTAATAAAATTGAAGTTGAAGTTGGAGTTACCAAAGTTTGGGGAGTCGGTTTCGATTGACGTATGAATACTCTACGAATAGTTTTTTGAACTGCATGTTGTAAACGACCAAGAGCCAATCCGAATTGATCTTGTAACAGATCCGCAACCGAACGAATACGTTTATTTTTCAAGTGATTCATATCGTCATCGTCAAGTATACCCGTTCCAAATTTCATTCCAATCAAATGATCCGTAGCGGCCAATACATCTCGTGGTAACAAGAATGTATTGTTCTGAGGAATATCAAGATTAAGTCTCCGATTCATATTTCGTCGACCAATCCTTCCTAATTCACATTTTTGTTGAAAAAATTTCTTTTGTAATTCCTCGCATAAGGACTCCGAAAATACCAGGTCCCCACCTACACAAGCAAATTGTTGATAAAACTCCAAAATAGCTTTTTCTTTTGACTCAATCCTCTTCTTCTCTTTAGCATTCGGGAAAGACAAGAAAATTTCAGGGTAGGAAACATTATCCAGAATTTCTCTTAGATTCGAACCCATAGCTGATGATAGAACTAGAATAGATATCTTTTGTTTTCTACTCACGCGAGCCCATATCCTTTCTTTTTTATCAATTGCTAATTCCGATCTCCCCCCCCAATCTGATATTATAGTGCCAGTGTAGATAGAAATTCCCTTATGATCTAATTCCGAGCGGTAGTAAATACCAGGACTTAGCAATATTTGATTGATCACAATTCGGTATATTCCATTTATAATAAAGGTTCCTAAGGAATTCATTATAGGAATGTTTCCGATAGAAATGGTTTGCTTTTGCACATCGAAACCAAAAATTAATCTCGCAGATACATATAATTCGGAAGAATAGGTGAGTGATTCATACACAGCATCTCTTTCTTTTATCGAGGGTTCTAGCAGTTGATATCCTTTCGCAAATAATTGAAATGCAATTTCGTGATCTGGATCTTTAATTGTTGGAAACTTGTCAAGTTCTTCTGCCAAGGCTTGATTAATGAACCTACAAAATCCCTCGAATTGGATCTGACTAAATCCGGGTATTGTGGACATTCCCTCGTTTCCATTCCGGAGCATCTTAATCTTAAGTTTCCTGTTTATCAAAGAAAAATTCCATTATCAGCTCACTCTTCATCAATCCCTATGGATCGATCTAGCAATCATGGAATCTATATTCTGTTTACTGAATCACATGAAATTCTAGGGAACTCCACATACGTATTTCATATATGTATTTCATACATATGAATAGAGACCATTTGGACGAAAGTTCGAGTTTGCCAGGGGTACAAATGAAATGAAAATGAATTGATAAAACATTCCTACAAAAAAAATTCTGCCACTTATACTTTATGTTATGATATTCTAATCAGATTGGATGGCAAAGATTTCTCATTTTATCTCCTTTCTATGAATGTAATAAAGCCGTAATATAATATACTAGAAAGTTTGACTTTACTTCGATTTAGAATAGCGTGCTTACTTTAATTTCTCAAAATAATTTGAGGGTTCTTTTTTATTTCGGATCGGAGTAGTATAATTGCTAGAAAATTCAGTATTTCATTGTGGAATTCTAAAATAAAGTAAGTCCCTTTTTTAAGTACATGCCAATCTAGTTATCCACCTCTCCCCATATCCATGCTTTTCTTTTATCGTAATTTCACTTGGGTACGCCAAGATAGTCAGGTTATACTCTATATCAGAGCAAATTTCCTTTTTTTATTCAAGATATTTAATTTAATACTTTGAAAAATTAAAGCATGATTCCCCATAGAGATATGTACATAAAGGGGATCTTTGGATAATAATGCTGTTCGGACCTAAAGTTTACCTATACACGGATTAAGCATAAAGCCATAATATTTTATTATGCCATTGAAGGGGGGGGAGATAATACCGATTTAAGAGTAGTTCACTACTGCAATAAAAAAAAGAGAATTCTAGTTAACGGTTCCAATTTATTCTGAATTTTGCAGCCTGTGAATAGAAATCCACTTTTTCTTCTTTTTCATCTCAATAGAAAGAAATGGGAAGTTTTATTGTGTTAACAATGTATGTTTTAAGATAGAATCTATCGAGGAGAATAATAGAAACTGGATCAAAAAAAGCAGGAATAGATTTTTTGAAAAAGATTGGAAAAAAGTAAGTAGAATTATATTCAAAATAAAAGGGGCTTTTCGTAAGAAAACGTGGATGAATACTTGCTGTTTTCTAGATTTTTGATCGGATTTTTTGGCGGCATGGCCAAGCGGTAAGGCAGGGGACTGCAAATCCTTTATCCCCAGTTCAAATCTGGGTGCCGCCTGATCAATAAAATACTTAGGTTTTTTTTATAGTGCTGATCGAATTCGATAAATTTTTACTTCGCATAAGTTCGGGCAAGAGAGTAACTGGGCCTGCCGATACTGGGTTTAGAGAAACCATACCATAGTTCTATCCTCAAACTAGGGTTAGGGTTTGTTTTGACGGTAGTGGCCAAAATGGTTATCAATAGGGGTGAGGTAGTGTTTCCTTATTCTTTTATTATATGAATTTGAATTGGTTCTTAATTGAGATTCGATTTGATAATTTTAAAATACGAGGATAAGATGTCAGAAATCTTGGTATCCAAAGAAAGGTCCCTAAGGGGCATTCTTTTTTTTTTTCAATCTAAGATTCAAGAAGGGACTCCACGAAAGAATATCAAGACTTACTAATTATTATACATTTTTTTATCGTACATCTTATGTTACCTACATACACTAAAGTAAGGACTACTTAATTCTAACGAGAATCAGATTAAATAGGTCGATCAAAAATCAATTTAGGAGTTGTATTATGGATAAAATCTCTTCATTCTTTCATAGAATGATACAAAGCAAGGCTGCAGGGTTTAGGTCAAAAATAAACATTAGGTAAGGTAGGTATCCAATAAATATTTATCTATCGATAATTTTATGGTATATTCGGGCGTCCTTTGCTTAAAAAAAAAAAAAAGAGTAACAAAAGGAATAAAAAATCTTCCTATTCCCGCTTCTTCTATTCAGGACATCATTCCCGTACTCTTTCTTTTTTAAGGAAAAAAGGGCTATAGTATCTCGTATTTTTAATGCTCTCTAATTCTACCAGAATTCCTATAAGAATTTGTTAGGAGTAAATTCCTTGAACTGATTGATCCATGGCCTTAGGGCGGAATCCCTTTTTGACTCTGTACCCTTGATTCCACTATGATTATTGATCAATAGTAGAATAATCCCTTCATAGAAATAGGAGACATAATTTAGATGGATATAGTAAGTCTCGCTTGGGCTGCTTTAATGGTAGTCTTTACATTTTCTCTTTCACTAGTAGTATGGGGAAGGAGTGGACTCTAGGGATACTACTAATTGATTAAGTAATCAAATTGTTGTATCAATTCTTTTCTTTAATGGATCATTTTGCATTAATCATTTTGTCAAACGTTATTCTTTAATCTTTTTCTTTAGTTTTGTTTCACTCCTGTAAGAAACTCTTGTATTGTAAGTTGTAATGTAAGAAAGAGCCATTATACCAATTCAGAATTTCTACTAGAAATGACGAATGGTTAAAAAAAGTTCTATACATAAGAAAATTAGACTTTCTTCCACGGAACTATTCACGGCATATCACACATTTTCCATTTCCTTTTACTTTTTACTATAGTCTATTCTTCATATTATTTTTCTTTCCTTCCATGGATTCTTTGGTCAAGAATTGTCTTAGATTTTTTTATTTTGACCTGATTGAAATTAAGTGGATGCAATGAAAAAAGAAATTGAATTAGACTACTTAACTATTTCAATCTACTAATCTATTCTATGTAGATTCAAAGATAATATAATAGAAAGAATCTAAAGTGTCGTAGAAAAAACTATATGTAGTTCTTTCTACCACACTTTAAGATTCCAACCAGATCCTTTCATTTAAGACTTGGATTTTTTTTATTTAATCCCTTTTTAATTTCTTCAATGATTAATTGGAATTCCAATTAATTATTTTGGCTGACTGTTTTTACATAAATAATAAGTAAAAAAGAAGTAGGAACTAGAATGAACAGTGCAGTAGCAATAAATGCGAGAATATTGACTTCCATAACCTCTTTATTTTTTATTTTCACAATAACTCGGGATGTAATCCCATGGAGAGGAAAAAGGGGTATCTTGTAAATTCAAGGGTAGGGCTTGCATTCTGATAATACTGAATCAATTCAATATTATGAATATCGGATCTATCAAATCAATTCATGGATGAGAGTTATATTTCACGGATGAGAGTTATATAGTATAACATAGGAAGATCCTCTATCCACACTAAGACCAAAATGGGTTTTTTGATTGGATTAGGAATTCCCTCTTTTTTAATCCTTTTCTACTTTTTCTTTTCTATATCTCTAACCCACGAGCTTTCTTAATCTTATACTTTCTTAATCTTATACAATTTCCCTTCCTTTTTCTTATAGTTATACATACAATTATGTATGTATTATATGACCAACTTTCACTTTCTATGGGTCACATAGACATCCAAATAAGCAGTAGAAGTGAGATGGGGAAAAGAGGTCTGAAATAAAAAGGGAATACGATTTATGTATGGATTCCGGTAAAATACCGGTACTCTATTCCATAAGAGTGGAATAGGAAATTAAGATGAGGATGGTATCATCATAAAGAAAGATAGAGTAATATAATATCCTAAATTCTACTAATCCACATATCGTATGTGTGTCTTTCTTTATCGATTGGGAGTAGTGAAAAAAAAATTCCTATATGCCCTCCCTCCCTCTTTAATGAGAGATGCAAAATAAAAAAGTGAAGTAAGGGTGCCCTGTGGGTATTTGATCTTGCTCCCTGCCCCTTTTTTTCATGGAAAAAGGAAATATCAATTTCTCCATTCATTGAACCCTAGTTCGGGACTGACGGGGCTCGAACCCGCAGCTTCCGCCTTGACAGGGCGGTGCTCTGACCAATTGAACTACAATCCCCGCGGGGTGTATGGCATACCCATTCTTAAATAGAACCATAAGAAGATTCGATTCGTCTTTCGTACTCTAAGAAATAGACGAATCATATACTACATACCCACATATTATATTATACGTGGGTATAGTGAGAGTGACATAACTAGTATGTCGTGATTTTTTATCACTAAAAATGGATAATAATCCAGCCTTCAATAAGAAAAACTCTTTTGTTTGTAAGAAAGGAATGAGAGAGATATGGATTAGAAAAAAAAATTTCCCTTTTTTCTTTATCTTTTATTTCTATAGATCAGACATTTTATTTTATGGAAGAAAAACAAAAGGATTTAGTTCATACTCACGAAGCCCTAGATTTTTGGTTTGGGCCGAGCTGGATTTGAACCAGCGTAGACATTGTCAACGAATTTACAGTCCGTCCCCATTAACCACTCGGGCATCGACCCAGGAAGAATTTATTCTAGGGTTTTTGCTAATCTATGATTAACCTCCTTTCATAATACTCCCTACCCCCAGGGGAAGTCGAATCCCCGCTGCCTCCTTGAAAGAGAGATGTCCTGAACCACTAGACGATAGGGGCATCACTAGACGATAGGGCCATATACAACCGCTCGTGATTATACTATAATCATAGTATGAGCAGTTTTTTGGAATTGTCAATATACTCGAAAAGTATAAATAGATCCAAAGCAAAGAGTTTTTCCAACTTTTCTGTTATGTTTTCATCTAGGATTTTTTTTAGTTGATCGTTATAGATTAATTCTCCGTGCTTCATTTAGTGTTCATACCAAAAATGCATCCATCCCGCACTAAGTCATAAAATTCTCTAAAAATATAGAGAAAGTTTCAAAAACAAAGAAAAAAAGTGAATCAATTTAGTAGAAAAGTACTCTATCAGATTCGAACCAACGACTTACGTCTTAGCACGAGATTACTCTACCACTAATTTAAAAAGCCCTTTATCGGATTTGAACCGATGACTTATGCCTTACCATGGCATTACTCTACCACTGAGTTAAAAGGGCTTTTTATTTAATTCAAAAATTAGCCACTTGGATTTCCCATTATGGGTCTACTGCATAATGTACATATTATATATATAATATATAGAGATAGAGAGAGAGACATTATGTAGAGATTGTATATGTATATATCGATATCTTGAGAGCTCAAAATAAAATTAATAAAAAAAAACATACCCTACATAACATATCCAACTCTTCTTGGTTCAGGGTTTTCCGTTTCCGAAGACTAGTAAAATAGGCGGATTCTGGAACCCCAAGGATTCAACGGTATATGGATATGGAAAATATAAGATTTCCGATCCTAGCGGGAAAAGGCGGGGAACAGATACCCAATAGGATATAGGATCCTTGGGAGGAACTTTTGGTAATGGCCTTGATCCTCTATGCTATTTTTTATGTGTTCTTAGTTCTATTGAACTTTTTGCATTCTTTTAAACAAGAATCTAATAAACTAGAATTGAGTCAGTGGAAAAAAGGAGAGAGAGGAAAGTGTTAAATGGAGAGAGTCGACTAATCAGAGACTTTTAGGATCTTCTTTACATCAGGTAAATCTGTCGGCCCTGTCCGTTTTTTTCTTTAAGTTACGACTCTTTGCTGCTTACTTCTATCAAGCCATAGGGAAAGTCTATGATGAATTTGGAAAACTCATCTCACTCTTACTCTATGGCTCGGACTTAATGGGGGAAGAAAACATCTTCCATAATTTCTTTTTTGTTCAATTCTGGACAAAAAAGAAAAGGAAAAAAGGAATTTATAGGGACAGTGTTACCCCCTATATCCCCTAGTTTATATTGTAGGAATAATAAAACAATTTAGCAGTCTGACACACTTACGTCCTTGCAAAGTAAATAATTATTATTGTAGTCGTAACCGTAGAATAGGATCCTAATCAAAATAAATACATTTGGTTCAGGCGCTATTAGCATGGTAAGAAAAGATTTTTTTTACAGACCAGAGGGGCTATCTAAATCCTAAAGTAAAGGCGAGCGATCGAAGTAGAAGTACCAACGGCTCAGTGTCATGAACCTTCTCCATCTGATTCAATAAGGGGGAATTAGCCTTCTTGTCAAATGGCTATCCTTGACAAAGGGTACCATTTATACCATAATCTACAATGTAGCGGGTATAGTTTAGTGGTAAAAGTGTGATTCGTTCTATTAATAACTGAATTTGAAATGATATACTTAAGGCATCCTTAAGTTTTTTATTTTTATATTCCGATGAAAACTTTAGTTCTTATAAAGGATTAAATCCTTTTCCTCTCAATAGCATATTGAGGAAGAATATACATTCTGGCGATTTGTATCCAAAGACTAATTTAAATTGCATCCAAAATAAAAATAGGATTATGAGTACAGAGTCGCGAAGCATAATTTTGCATTGGATTAAGTATTCCAATTTTGAAAATATGAGTAAAGGATCTATGGATGAAGATACAAAAAAGTTGATTTCCAATCGTAACTAAATCTTCTTAAAATAAGGAATAAGGAAGCCAAATAGCTAAAAAACGATAGTTTTGGTTTACTAGAACCATCCGCATATTGTTTCAGCTCGGTGGAAACCCAATTCTTTTCCTCAGGATCTCTTGAATGAAATTAGGGAACGAAGTAAGTAGATTAGATGAATTTAGATAGAATTTCTATCTCCTACTCTATAAGGATCATCTAGAAAGCGGAGAGCTTTGGTTCCATTCAAATAGAAAAGCTGACATAGATGTTAAGTGGTGAGAATATCCATAAAGGAGCCGAATGAAATCAAAATTTCATGTTCGGTTTTGAATTAGAGACGTTAAAAATAATCAACCAACGTCGACTATAACCCCTAGCCTTCCAAGCTAACGATGCGGGTTCGATTCCCGCTACCCGCTCCATTCTGTATAAAAGGAGTATTCTATTTGTCTAGACATGTTAGAGGCTTGTATTCAAGCCTTTTTTGTCCACCAGTTTCTGGTACTCCAGAGCGGAGTAGAGCAGTTTGGTAGCTCACGAGGCTCATAACCTTGAGGTCACGGGTTCGATTCCCGTCTCCGCACTTAGCAGTCTGTATAAAAGGACTATTCTATTTCTCTAGATATGTATGGTAGAGGGGCGTATCCAACCCTTTTTTATTCATTAGTTCCCGGCCCTAGAGGGCAAAATTGAGCAGTTTGCGAAGTCACTTGCCTTCAAAAAAAGAAGGCGCAAGGCCTCTCCCTACCCTGCAGAAAATAAAAATGAAACGAAAGGGACAGTCTACCTCTCCCTTCCCTTTAAAAAAAGTTTGCCCGTTGTTTGTCTCAGTTAATACCCAATTTTTGGAGCTCTGTTGGCGAGTTCTATTTCTGCCTCTGGAGCGCCCTCTTTTTTTGAGTGGGATGCAAAGGAAGGGTAAGATAGTAAGGGATACGGCACTAGACTAACACCTAATTAATACTTAATTTAATATAAGTAGTTAAACAGTTAACTAGACTAAACTTTTTATCATAGTACTTTGATAAATTAAGCGGGCGAGCGGCGGGAATCGAACCCGTATCTTCTCCTTGGCAAGGAGATATTTTACCATTGAACTACGCTCGCTACGGTATATATTTTATAGCGTATATCCGCCTGGGTCGACCTTCTATGTCTGGGTCGACCGTTTCATTTCATTTTCTATTATATTAGAGTTTTCCTTTTTTTATTATCTGTCAATGAATATTCTAATGGGAATGGAATTTCATAATACTGAAAGAGAAGAGCTAGCAATTCGGAACGCAAATTGCGTTTTAATACGTCTCACTATTCTAATTTTTTAGAAGAAATGGCCTTTATTATTTCTTTTTTATGGGGTTAATAAATATTAACCAAATTTCATTTAAGAAATGAGAGAATTCAGAATAGCTACGAGAAAGACTAGTCCAATCCATAATGATGTACCGGAAAATACAACATTTTTATTATTTGACCAACCATCAGGAGAAGCAAATACAAGGGGTACACTAATTACTAAGACTGAGGAAGTCGCAATTAATGCAAAAACAGCTAATTGGAAAGCAATAGTCATATTTCTAATCCTCCAAGCTACCATCAAATAAAGTTGACTACATATTTGATCCCTCACTTAAACCAAAATTGTAAAAAAATACAAGAAGTAGGAGGGGTTTAATCATGAATCCATTGATTCTTCTCTTTAATTCAAATTTATTACTTAAACCGCTTTTTTATTTGGATATGGGGGTGAGAAGAGATTATTTACTCTTTATTTCACAAGCGGGTATAGCGGATCCTGTATCCGTGTATACAGTATACAGAGATATATCGAAAAGGAACTTGTATCTGATATCTTTCTAGAGGCTAATAAATCTTTTTATTTTTTATATGGCTATGTTCTATTTGTAGGAGTAAAATAAGGATTAGGCTGTGGAGAGATGGCTGAGTGGTTGATAGCTCCGGTCTTGAAAACCGGTATAGTTCTAGGAACTATCGAGGGTTCGAATCCCTCTCTCTCCTTTTGCTTATTGAATACGTTTGTTTCTTCTCATTTTTATTTATTTTTTTTTTCTGTCCCTTATCTTTCTTTCATAAAAAGGAATGAATGGCTCGGCTAGATGGAATAACCGAGCCAGAACAGAAAAAAAGTAGAACAGGTATAAATAAGAAAATCTTAGTTAAGAGGGTTCATGTAAAGAACAGGTTCCAAATCACGATCGATTCCCTTTTCAAAACCTGCTGCAGCAGCTCGGGCTCTTCCTGCATGCCATAAATGGCCCACAAAAAAGAAGAATCCTAGAACAAAATGAGAAGTTGATAACCAACTTCTAGGAGAGACATAATTAACTGCATTGATCTCGGTAGCTACGCCACCCACGGAATTTAAAGAGCCTAAAGGAGCGTGGGTCATATATTCTGCTGAGCGTCGTTCTTGCCAAGGTTGTATGTCTTTTTTCAACCTACTCAAGTCCAAACCGTTGGGGCCCCTTAGAGGTTCTAACCATGGAGCACGAAGGTCCCAAAAACGCATAGTTTCCCCTCCAAAGATAACCTCCCCAGTTGGGGAACGCATTAGATATTTACCTAAACCTGTGGGTCCTTGAGCGGATCCCACATTAGCTCCAAGACGCTGGTCTCTAACTAGAAAAGTAAATGCTTGAGCTTGAGAAGCTTCTGGCCCGGTGGGTCCATAAAACTCACTCGGATAAGCTGTATTATTGAACCATACAAAACAACAAGCGATAAAACCAAAGACAGATAAAGCAGCTAAACTATAAGACAAGTAAGCTTCTCCAGACCATACAAATGCACGGCGAGCCCATGCGAAGGGTTTGGTTAAAATATGCCAAATTCCGCCAAATACACAAATAAAACCCAACCATACATGCCCACCAATTATATCTTCTAAATCATCTACACTAACAATCCACCCTTCTCCACCAAAAGGAGATTTTAGTAAATAACCAAATATAACACTGGGACTAAGGGTCAAATTGGTAATTTTTCTTACATCTCCCCCCCCAGGGGCCCAGGTATCATATACACCGCCAAAATAAAGAGCCTTGAGTACTAGAAGAAAAGCACCTAGACCTAACAAAATTAAGTGAATACCCAAAATTGTAGTCATTTTATTTCTATCTTTCCAGACATAACCAAAGAATGGAAAAGATTCCTCAAGAGTCTCGGGTCCCAGAAGCGCGTGATAAATGCCACCGAAGCCTAAGACTGCGGAGGAAATTAGGTGAAGTACGCCAGATACAAAGTACGGAAAAGTATCTAGAACTTCCCCCCCTGGCCCTACTCCCCAACCTAGAGTAGCTAAGTGTGGAAGTAAAATCAACCCTTGTTCATACATGGGCTTTTCTGGTACGAAATGGGCCACTTCAAATAGGTTCATTGCTCCGGCCCAGAATACGATTAATCCGGCATGAGCTACATGAGCTCCAAGCAGTTTACCGGACAAATTGATAAGTCTGGCATTCCCAGCCCACCAAGCAAAGCCGGTGGTTTCTTGGTCACGACCAGCTAAAACGAAAGTTCCATTAAAGAGCGTTTCCACGTGGTAGAACCTCCTCAGGGAATATAAGATTTTCATGAGGCTGATCCTGAGCTGCCATCCACGCACGAATACCCTCGTTTAAAAGAATATTTTTGGTGTAGAAAGTCTCAAATTCAGGATCTTCCGCTGCACGGATTTCCTGGGAAACAAAGTCATAGGCACGTAAGTTCAGAGCCAAGCCAACTACGCCAATAGCACTCATCCATAAACCGGTGACGGGTACAAATAGCATAAAGAAATGTAACCAACGTTTATTGGAAAAAGCAACACCAAAGATTTGGGACCAAAAGCGGTTAGCAGTGACCATTGAATAAGTTTCTTCAGCTTGAGTTGGGTTAAAAGCACGGAAGGTATTTGCACCATCACCGTCCTCAAATAGAGTGTTTTCTACGGTCGCTCCATGAATAGCGCATAGCAGAGCCGCACCTAATACTCCGGCAACTCCCATCATATGAAATGGGTTCAACGTCCAATTATGAAATCCTTGGAAGAAAAGGATGAATCGAAATATCGCTGCTACGCCAAAACTCGGCGCAAAGAACCAACCAGATTGCCCCAGTGGATAAATAAGGAATACAGAAACAAAAACAGCAATTGGACCAGAGAATGAGATTGCATTATAAGGCCGCAATTGAACAGACCGAGCAAGTTCAAATTGGCGTAACATGAAACCTATTAGTGCAAAAGCCCCGTGGAGAGCTACAAAAGTCCATAGACCGCCTAATTGACACCAACGAGTAAAATCTCCTTGTGCTTCGGGCCCCCATAGTAGCAACAAAGAGTGTGCTAAACTATTGGCAGGGGTAGAAACTGCTGCGGTTAAGAAATTACAACCTTCCAAATAGGAACTAGCCAATCCATGGGTATACCAAGAAGTTACAAAAGTTGTCCCTGTAAACCAACCCCCTAAAGCGAAATAAGCACAAGGAAAGAGCAATAGGCCAGACCATCCTACAAAAACGAAACGGTCCCTTCGTAACCAGTCATCCATAGTATCAAATAGATCATTTTCTTCTTTAGGAATTCTACAAGGGCTATAGTCATAGTGATCCTCCTATTCAATTACTTCAACCATTTCCGAGCACCTCATATCACTTTCCAAGGCATATGATAGTTTTATTATCTGTGGACGATTTCTTTCTCGTTCAATGCCCTTTTTCAATGGTCTCGAAGAGAGAAATTTCCCATTTTTATCTATGGAGTCACAGTCACAACCGAGGTCGTGGTAAATCCATGAATTTGATTCGATTTGTTTTTCTTATACTATTTATTTGTTTTTCTTATACTATAGAAATAGAAATAAATTGTTTTTCTTATACTATAGAAAGAAATAAACCTTTGAATTCAGCATTATTCCAAGACTCCTATTTCAAAGTCTATCTTTTAAGGGAAAAATGCAAATAAAAGTAACCCTTCTTTTCCCATTCCCTCTCTATTGCATGGGTGGAAGAACTAAAATAATAGAGGATTCTGAAAAAAAAAAATGGACCTTCGAAATCCAATTTTATGTGTAGCGCAAAGGAGTTGCGATTTCTTCTTATTCCTATAGAACATCTAGTAACAAGAATATGAAATCGTAAATAGCGAAAAATTCTTGTCTTGCGCGGTCTAAGTCTAAGGAAATAAAAAAAATTCGCTTATACAATTTCATCTACATCGAATTTATATATCAGAATAGCGGATAGAGGCATCATTAAAGGAGTCAGGTCTACTTACTTTATGCTTCTTTCCAATTTTATGGTGGATTTGATAAGAACCCTTTTTGCTTTCTTGATAAATAATCGACAAAAAAAGCGTTTTTTTTATATAACCTGCTTGT
Organism: Triticum urartu; assembly: GCF_056163025.1. NCBI lineage: Eukaryota > Viridiplantae > Streptophyta > Magnoliopsida > Poales > Poaceae > Triticum > Triticum urartu. Next base: position 4,684,949 of record NW_028259461.1, on the reverse strand, counting down.
TTTATTATAATTATAACAAGTCCTATATGGAAATGCCCGCTAAAGAGAAAATCTATTTGATTGTCTCTCGGCCAATATCGATTTTTAGAAAGAAAAAACAAGAATTTTCTTCTTTTTTTATTAACATTAAGAAAAAAGAATATAATTAAAATGGAATTGGCAATATAATTTTTATAGACTTTTGAAAGAAAAAAAAGGGGTTTTTTGCAACCGTTATTTCTTATTTCTTGCCTATATCATATCACGGAAACCTTTCGCTTTGGAACGTGGAGAGATGGCTGAGTGGACTAAAGCGGCGGATTGCTAATCCGTTGTACAATTTTTTTGTACCGAGGGTTCGAATCCCTCTCTTTCCGCTCCCTTGGATCATTTGGGACTTTCGAATTGGAAAGAATTCTGACCCCCGGATTTTCTCATAGATAAATGTACGAAACAAATCCAATAAGAAAAAAAAAAACTGAATTTTTACTCCTCGCGTCCAGGATTCCGTCCTGGGTCATTAGATAAGAATCCAAAGATAAAGAGTGAAACAAAGAATATCACTACTGTATAAACAAAAAGTTTGAGAGTAAGCATTACATAATCTCCAAGATTTTTTTTTAAGGAATAGATTACCAGTTTTTCCTTACCACACGGATCCACTAGGATGGTTTTTTTTTATACCTAAAAATGCAAAAAAGAATTCTTGAAAAAAATTGCAAGAATTCTTTTATAATAAGCACTCTTATCAATAGCAAAAATAGGGTTAGGTGGTTAGGTATTGTGTAGGTACCTTTAGGTACCTGCTCAACCTAGGTGCAGGGGAGTAGAAAGGCTGATCCAAATTTATTGCTGTAGCTACCCATTCAATGTAGAAGAATTTAAATTTTAGAATCGAAGGTTCATAATATAAAAATATAAAACTTCTCGGCTTTTACCCATTTTAAAATTTTTTTGGAATGAACACATCATTCAATTTGGCATACAGAGTACTAAAGATTTCATCGAAAACTTACAGCAGCTTGCCAAACAAAGGCTAATAGAAAAAAGAATAGAGGTATAACAGGCATAATATCCACGATTGGATTGAAAATAGCATAAGCTTCGGGTAATTTGGCAAAGAAAAAACTAGTAGGATAAAGAACAGAATTAAAACAGATACAGGTTAAACTAAGTATATTAGGCATAACAAGCATTTCATTCTTGTAGAGTAAATAATTGGATTTTTCTTGAGTTATTTTTTTAAGGGAAAGAAGGAAAAGGCAGATTCAAAATCTTTTTTCTTCGGACTTTCCCAAACACAAAATACCTCCTTGTATTCGCACTCTCAAATGAGAGTGGAATAAATTCGACTTTCATATAATATCTTAATAGAATTCCATGTAATGATCAATGCATTTTTTTGATTCTATATTATCCGCATGTGTAGAATACTAGCAAGAGAATATCCCTCCTTTTTTATGTAATTGAAATGGTATTGACGAATAACAAATAAACATACTAGTGTTTATTAGTGTCGCATAAAACCCGAAATGGGGCGTGGCCAAGTGGTAAGGCAGCGGGTTTTGGTCCCGTTACTCGGAGGTTCGAATCCTTCCGTCCCAGATTGTTTCTGATGAAACAAACGGTGAAATCATATAGTATTCCGTACGAGACAAAAGTTTATTAAAGAGAATAATGATATCTTATTCTTTCTCAGAAAACATAATAAAGTCTTAAGTCCAGTCAAATTGACTATCTTTATTTTCATGAAAAAATGGGATCTATCAAGCACATTCAGGATATGCCTCTACTATAAAATCACTTAGTCATATTTTTTTCTTCCTTTTGGTATTCGAGTTGAAGAAGTACGAGAATTCTATAACTACCAAAAACTTTCAATCTTTTCATTGGAATAGTTTATTTAGTTATTATAGTTAATTGTTTTTGGTACTGAAAAAATATATTACTACTAGAATTCTAATTCTAGTAATTAAATTAATTAAACTTTTTTGGAGGTTGATAGTTTATTTATTGAGGAAGAGTCAATCCTTCTTTTCTCACTTCAAGATTGATCATCTCGAGCCATCCGTTGAGGGTGGAAATTTAAGAATAAATAAGTTTTAAGCAAACTTGTTTAGTCGTCTTTTTCAAACTATGTTTCATTCATATGATAGAATTTTAATATGGGTTTAAATAAATTGGATCTTGGCGGAGGCTTCCCGGATAAATACTTACTTTCTTTTATCCATATTGCTCCATAGATAGCAAGTTTTAATTAGTATAAAAAAACTAAACCAATGACTATTCATGATTCCATCCATATTGGATCAATTCTCTATACCACTTTGCAATGAAAAGAGGAATGTTTGTTATGGTAAAACTTCGTTTAAAACGATGTGGTAGAAAGCAACGTGCGACTTGAAGGACATGATCGATTGTGGATTTTGCTATCCATCATTTTCCATAGTAATGAAAATGCTCTTGGCTCGACATAGCCTGTTCTATTCGTTCCGAACCAAATTTGCGCTGGGTTTAAGTAACATAGTACACGATGGAGCTCGAGAGGACAGAATTTTTTTTATCAAGGGAAAGAATCTAGGGTTAGTGAAAACTAATAAATTAGGCCAACTTTGTCAGTCTATCCTTAATATAGAAATAAATCGAAAGGTTAAAATAAGAAGAAAGTCCAATAAAAGTATATCAGAATCAATCCCTCTTATTAGATTTCTATAGAAGAGATAAATGCTTTATCGAAGGAAATAAGAAAAAAGGGTATGTTGCTACTCTTTTGAAAGAAAAAAATAGGAATTCCCGAAGTAATGTCTAAACCCAAGGATTTCACAAATCAAAGATAAAGGATTCCAGAACAAGTAAACACAATTTTCAATTGTCTCAACAACAGAGTTGGATTAGAATAAGGAATAAAAGTCAATTCGTTCGAAATGAGACAAAGAAAAGAGTTTAAAGACGACTCAAAAATTTTGGAAGGATTTTGCCTTCGAAGTTTGTCAGGCAAAATTAGCCCACTTGAGTCATGAGTATAAATGAAATTTGTTTTTTCTGTAAGGAAATTAATGCACGTCATAGTCTAATTTCTATTATTATCGACAGAAATTCGAATCATTTTCTCGAGCCGTATGAGGAGAAAACCTCATATACGTTTCTAGGGGGGGGCGTTGTTTATCTACATCTATCCCAATAAGCTGTCTATCGAATCGTTGCAATTGATGTTCGATCTCGAAGAGAAGGAAGAGATCTTCAAAAAGTAGGTTTTTATGATCCGATAAAGAATCAAACTTGTTTAAATGTTCCAGCTATTCTCTATTTCCTTGAAAAGGGTGCTCAACCAACAAGAACTGTTTATGATATTTTAAGGAAGGCAGAATTCTTTAAAGAAAAAGAAAGAACTTTGAGTTAATTGAAGAACTAAATGAATCAAAAAATAGGATAGGAGAAGATTATTAGTATTCCTAGTTGTCTAATTATTTAGACACAATTTACCTCTTTTTTAATCCTATTTGGATTTATATTATATCGTGCCAATCCAACATAAGCCCCTATTTTATTTACTTTTTCTATCTAATTTGTTTTCTTACCATTGTATTTCCATTGACAAAGGTCTATTGAACAAATAGAATTTGTAGATAGATGGGTCTCTTTATCCTCACTCCATATTCAATTTTTCCGCCTACACTTCGCTCAAATGATAAGGGTGTTCCTCTTGCATGTATTCTCATACAATATAATATATATTTTTTATAATATATATTTTTTGTTAATAAAAATCGCTAAAAATAAGGAGAATTTGGCCATCGTGATTAGGGTCGCTCTTTTTTTAACTTTACTTTAGTGGAATTTCACCGGACCTGTTCGTTTTGGCATTTGAGTGTTTTTCATGGTCGATAAAAAAAATCTTTTGATGTCTTGCTAGTTCAATGTTTTGACAGAAGCGCGCGGTGTAATTCCATTGATTTTTGGATTTCGATCGTATCTAAGATCCTTTTTTTATCTGGGTTGCTAACTCAATGGTAGAGTACTCGGCTTTTAAGTGCGACTATGATCTTTTACACATTTGGATGAAACAACAAATTCGTCCAGACTCTTGGTAGAGTCTAGAAGACCACGACTGATCCTCAAAGGTAATGAATGGAAAAAATAGCATGTCGTAATAAAATCAATCTTTTTTGAATGGAATCCAAAATTACGATTTTCTGGGTCTAATGAATAAATGGATAGAGCCTGGCTCCAATTCTGGTAAAATAAAAAGCAACGAGCTGAACTTCCTAATTGGAATGATTCCCCGCTCTAATTAGACGTTAAAAATAGATTAGTGCCGGATGCGGGGAAAGGTTGGGTTTTCCTATGAGTGGACCCTTTATTTTTTCTTTTTTTTTTTAGAAATCCTAATTATTCTTGATTATGGATTGAATAAGGGATGTTATGGATTGAATGTGTAAAAGAAGCAGTATATTGATAAAGAGGCTGTATTCCAAAGTCAAAAGAGCGATTGGCCTGCAAAAATAAAAAACTTGTTCTGTTCTTTTTTTTTAATTAGAACAAACATAAACTAATTGGGTAGAAAAGGAGCAGAAAAAGATCTGTGGATTAGACTCCCTTTCTTTCCAGGGTTTGTATTAAAAATGCAACACCCTGTTCTGACCATATTGCACTATGTATCATCATTCGATAAACCGAGAAATGCTTCTTCTCTCTGATTCAAGTAGAAATACAAATGGAAAAATTCGAAGGGTATTCAGAAAAACATAAATCTCGTCAACAATACTTTGTCTACCCACTTCTCTTTCAGGAATATATTTATGCATTTGCCCACCATTATGGATTAAATGGTTCTGAACCTGTGGAAATAGTTGTTAGTTGTAATAACAAGAAATTTAGTTCACTACTTGTGAAACGTTTAATTATTCGAATGTATCAGCAGAATTTTTTGGATAACTCGGTTAATCATCCTAACCAAGATCGATTATTGGATTACAAAAATTATTTTTATTCTGAGTTTTATTCTCAGATTCTATCTGAAGGGTTTGCGATCGTTGTGGAAATCCCATTCTCGCTACGGGAATTTTTTTGTCTGAAAGAAAAAGAAATACCAAAGTTTCAGAATTTACGCTCTATTCATTCAATATTTCCCTTTTTAGAAGACAAATTTTTGCATTTGGATTATCTATCACATATAGAAATACCCTATCCTATCCATTTGGAAATCCTGGTTCAACTCCTTCAATACCGTATCCAAGATGTTCCATCTTTGCATTTATTGCGATTCTTTCTCAACTATTATTCGAATTGGAATAGTTTTATTACTTCAATGAAATCCATTTTTTTTTTTCAAAAAGAAAATAAAAGACTATTTCAATTCCTATATAACTCTTATGTATCAGAATATGAATTTTTTTTGTTGTTTCTTCGTAAACAATCTTCTTGCTTACCATTAGCATCTTCTGGAACTTTTCTGGAACGAATCCACTTTTCTAGGAAGATGGAACATTTTGGGATAATGTACCCTGGTTTTTCTCGGAAAACCCTATGGTTCTTTATGGATCCTCTTATGCATTATGTTCGATATCAAGGAAAGGCAATTCTTGCATCAAAAGGCACTTTTTTTTTGAAGAAGAAATGGAAATGCTACCTTATCAATTTCTGGCAATATTATTTCTGTTTTTGGACTCAGCCGCGAAGAATCCATATAAACCAATTAGCAAACTCTTGCTTCGATTTTATGGGGTACCTTTCAAGTGTACAAAAAAGTTCTTTGTTAGTAAGGAATCAAATGCTGGAGAATTCATTTCTAATAGATACTCGAATGAAAAAATTCGATACCATAGTCCCCGCTACTCTCCTCATAGGATACTTATCAAAAGCTCAATTTTGTACTGGATCGGGGCATCCTATTAGTAAACCCATTTGGACAGATTTATCAGATTGGGATATTCTTGATCGATTTGGTCGGATATGTAGAAATCTTTTTCATTATCATAGTGGATCTTCGAAAAAACGGACTTTGTATCGACTAAAGTATATACTTCGACTTTCATGTGCTAGAACTTTAGCTCGTAAACATAAAAGCACGGTACGAACTTTTATGCAACGATTGGGTTCGGCATTTTTAGAAGAATTTTTTATGGAAGAAGAGCAAGTTTTTTCTTTGATGTTCACCAAAACAACTCTTTTTTCTTTCTGTGGATCACACACTGAGCGTATTTGGTATTTGGATATTATACGTATCAATGACCTGGTCAACCCTCTTAATTAATCATTAGACGAAATTAAGAAACAGGAAAGGGTTGATAAATGATCAAGAAAAAACTTTTCTATTTTTCATTCTGAAATGTTCTTTTTATTATAATAAAGAGTAGGTGAATCAACTTACTAATTAAAAAAATTAGTAGAACTTCCTCTTTGGAATAGAAATTGGCTATTTCTACATAGGGAAAGTCGTGTGCAATGAAAAATGCAAGCACGATTTGGGGAGGGATTTTTCTCTATTGTAACAAGGAAGAATTATCTACTCCATCCGACTAGTTCCGGGTTCGAGTCCCGGGCAACCCATATAGAAAAGACCCATCAAAGTTTTTCACTTTGACTCACTTCATTTACAAATACAAAATTATTGGTTTGGTTAATTTAGTTATATGGATAGCTAATCTTTGGGCTGACTTGGTTGACATTGGTATATAGTCTATGTTATACTGTTAAATAACAAGCCTTCTATTATCTATATTCTAGTTAATACGTGTGCTTGGGAGTCCTTGCAATTTGAATAAACCAAGATCTTACCATGACTGCAATTTTAGAGAGACGCGAAAGTACAAGCCTGTGGGGTCGCTTCTGCAACTGGATAACTAGCACTGAAAATCGTCTTTACATCGGATGGTTCGGTGTTTTGATGATCCCTACCTTATTGACCGCAACTTCTGTATTTATTATCGCCTTCATCGCTGCCCCTCCAGTAGATATTGATGGTATTCGTGAGCCTGTTTCTGGTTCTTTACTTTATGGAAACAATATTATCTCTGGTGCTATTATCCCTACTTCTGCGGCGATCGGATTGCACTTTTACCCAATTTGGGAAGCTGCATCTGTTGATGAGTGGTTATACAATGGTGGTCCTTATGAGCTAATTGTTCTACACTTCTTACTTGGTGTAGCTTGTTATATGGGTCGTGAGTGGGAACTTAGTTTCCGTCTGGGTATGCGTCCTTGGATTGCTGTTGCATATTCAGCTCCTGTTGCAGCTGCTACTGCTGTTTTCTTGATTTACCCTATTGGTCAAGGAAGCTTTTCTGATGGTATGCCTTTAGGAATCTCTGGTACTTTCAACTTTATGATTGTATTCCAGGCAGAGCACAACATCCTTATGCATCCATTCCACATGTTAGGTGTAGCTGGTGTATTCGGCGGTTCCCTATTCAGTGCTATGCATGGTTCCTTGGTAACCTCTAGTTTGATCAGGGAAACTACTGAAAATGAATCCGCTAATGAGGGTTACAAATTTGGTCAAGAGGAAGAAACTTATAATATTGTGGCTGCTCATGGTTATTTTGGCCGATTAATCTTCCAATATGCTAGTTTCAACAACTCTCGTTCTTTACACTTCTTCTTGGCTGCTTGGCCTGTAGTAGGAATCTGGTTCACTGCTTTAGGTATTAGTACTATGGCTTTCAACCTAAATGGTTTCAATTTCAACCAATCTGTAGTTGATAGTCAAGGTCGCGTTATTAATACTTGGGCTGATATCATCAACCGTGCTAACCTTGGTATGGAAGTAATGCACGAACGTAATGCTCACAACTTCCCTCTAGACTTAGCTGCTGTTGAAGTTCCATCTATTAATGGATAAGGTTTTTCTGCTAACATATAAGAATTTTTGAAGACAGAAATACCCAATATCTTGTTCTAGCAAGATATTGGGTATTTCTGTCTTTATTTTGAATCTTTTTTTCTTCTTAATCTTTCTATTCAGAATTCAGTTAACGACGAGATTTAGTATCCTTTCTTGCATTTTCATAACTCGTGAAATGCCGAGTAGGCACGAATTCCCCCAATTTGCGACCTACCATAGGATTTGTTATGTAAATAGGTATATGTTCCTTTCCATTATGAATCGCGATTGTATGGCCAACCATTGTGGGTAGAATGCTAGATGCCCGGGACCACGTTACTATTGTTTCTTTCTCCTCCTTCATATTGACCTTTTCTATCTTTGCCAATAAATGATGAGCTACAAAAGGATTCGTTTTTTTTCGTGTCACAGCTGATTACTCCTTTTTTCCTTTTTAAAGAGTGGCATTCTATGTCCAATATCTCGATCGAAGTACGGAGGTCAGAATAAATAGAATAATGATCAATGGAAAAAAGAAAAAAATCCTTTAGCTGGATAAGGGGCGGATGTAGCCAAGTGGATCAAGGCAGTGGATTGTGAATCCACCATGCGCGGGTTCAATTCCCGTCGTTCGCCCATCGCATTATTGCAAATTCCAAAAATGCAATTTTCCATATTCCTAGTTACGTATTTACTTACGGCGACGAAGAATAAAACTATCGCTATATTTTTTCCTTTTCCTAGTTCTTCTTCCAAGCGCAGGATAACCCCAAGGGGTTGTGGGTTTTTTTCTACCAATGGGAGCTTTCCCTTCACCGCCCCCATGGGGGTGGTCCACAGGGTTCATAACTACCCCTCTTACTACGGGGCGTTTACCTAGCCAACACTTAGATCCGGCTCTACCCAAACTTTTTTGGTTCACCCCAACATTACCCACTTGTCCGACTGTTGCTAAGCAGTTTTGGGATACTAAACGGACCTCCCCAGATGGTAATCTTAAAGTGGCCGATTTACCCTCTTTTGCAATGAGTTTCGCTACAGCACCTGCTGCTCTAGCTAATTGCCCACCCCTTCCACGTGTGATTTCTATGTTATGCATGGCCGTGCCTAAGGGCATATCGGTTGAAGTAGATTCTTCTTTTCTCTCAAAAAACCCCTTCCCAAACTGTACAAGCTTCTTCCAAAGCATACGGCTTTCTAGATGTATATGACGATCTCTAGACAGATGGATCTTATATGAATCATATGATGAAGTACCACATGAGTGGATATATAGGAAAGGAATCCAAATCTGCCGAATCGCTCATGTTATGATCTTCTACATCCTAGGTCTCTGCGTTCCGTCATCTGGCTTATGTTCTTCATGTAGCATTCAGATCGAATGACTCTATGAAATTACGTCGATACTTCCACATATTATGGGTAACGTAGGAGACATCCCTATTTTCCCCCGGGGGTCTTAATTACCACTGCTTAGCTTTCAATTTGCCTCTGACCATCAAATTAAATGTGAATAACCCGTCCTCCTCTCTTTGAAACAAGGGGCGCTTCCGGTTCTGTGCGTGCTTCAAACAATTTTGTCTTCTCCATATTACCATATCTCTAGAGCCAATAATTTTCTATGAGGAACTACTGAACTCAATCACTTGCTGCCGTTACTCAACAGTTTTCTGTTGAGGTCTATCCCGTAGAGGTAGTCAAATTGGATCAGTGATCGATTTCTAGGTTTCGTCGTAAACCTAATTGGTTACTTCCAATTACGTAAATCAATAGTTCAAACCGCACTCAAAGGTAGGGCATTTCCCATTGATATAGGAACTTTTGTACCAGAAACAATAGTATCTCCAATTATAGCCCCTCTGGGATGTAAAATATATCTCTTCTCACCATCCCCATAGTGTATGAGACAAATGTATGCATTTCGATTAGGGTCGTATTCTATGGTTACGATTCTACCAGATATGTCTTTTTGATTCCGTCGAAAATCTATTTTACGGTATAGGCGCTTATGACCTCCCCCTCTATGCCTTGCGGTAATGATTCCTCTGGAATTACGACCTTTACCACAACGGTGCCGTCCATGGATCAAATTATTTCGTGGATTGGATTTCACTTGCCTGTCTACGGTTCCCTTGCGTGTGCTCGGGATAGGTGTTTTGTATAAATGTTTCGCCCGTATTATTAAGTATTCTCCTTTAGTTTTTTTCTCTATCTAGAAGTGGAATAGAATAACCCGGTTGAAGGGTAATGATCATACGTCTGTAATGCATTGTATGGCCCAGAATAGGTCCTATTCTTCTACCTTTTCCAGGTAGTCGATGGCTATTCACAGCTACCACCTTAACACCAAAGAAGAGTTCGACCCAATGCTTTATTTCTGTCTTAGTGAATCCCGATTCGACATTAAAAGTATATTGATTCTTTCCCAATAAACGAAGACTTTTTTCTGTAAATACTGCGTATTTGATTCCATCCATAAATCGACTTTCCCTCCTATGCTCTGAGTTCCAGTATCGATAAGAATTCGAGTTCTTATTGTTCTTATGTTATGGTATGAATATACCATACCAATTCGTTATGTATGGATGATGGATGAGATTCCATGGATAGAGAGCCAGTTCCAATAGACTTATGGAATGTTCCCGTTCGTGTGCATCCAGCAGGAATTGAACCCGCAAATTTACCAATTATGAGTTGGGCGCTTTAACCATTCAGCCATGGATGCTTAACAGGGATCATCGTACATCGTAAATAACCAATTTTCATATAGAAAGACATATCATAGAAAAATGAAATCGAAAATATTCCGAGATGGCAAATATTCGGAGATGACTATGAAAACACCTCTCTGGATCCTCGAATTGAAAGAGAGATTGAGAGGGATCAAGAATCCTAATTCTCGCTATTTGGAATGGATCCAATTCTATTGAGTCTGACTCATAGTGATCATTTCTCTTTAGCAAAGAATGACCTTGGTTATCAAAGGATTGAACAACCGGGATCCATTTACTTATGATACCTAGTTGGCATTGATAACAAGGATCTAATGAATTATGAGTTTAATAGATCCTCTTTAGCAGAAAGACGTATATTCCTTGCTCATTATCAGACAATCACTTATTCCCAAACCTCGTGTGGGACTAATCGTTTTCATTTACCATCTCATGGAAAACCCTTTTCGTTCCGCTTAGCCCTATCGGGTATTTTAGTGATAGGTTCTGTAGGAACTGGACGATCCTATTTGGTCAAATACCTAACGAAAAATTACGATTTTCCTTTCATTAAGGTACGAGGGCTTCTTATTCCACAAGAACGAAAGCACCTTTTCATTCTTTCATATACTAGGGGTTTTTACTTGGAAAAGACAATGTTCCATACTAAAGGATTCGGGTCCATAACCACGAGTTCCAGTGCACTAGATCTTGTAGCACTTAGCAACGAAGCCCTATCCATTAGTATTCCACATAAGAAATCCATTCTAGAAAAAAATACAATTAGATTAGCTCTTCATAGACAAACTTGGGGTTTGCGAGCCAAGGTAAGATCGGCTCGGGATCATGGGACCCTTTTCTATCAGATAGGAGGGGCTCTTGTACAAAATAGACTTACTAAGTAATAACCCCATAGAATCTATCTATATAAAGATAAAGAGGCAATCGTGTCAGGAAGCGGGTTTTTCTTTGGCCAAAAGGTACTTCGAACTTGGAACGAGCATGAAGAGATTAACGAGACTTCTTTCTCTTTTGAGTTTTTCTGGCGGACCTGCCGCGCAAGATCTTTGGTCTTCCCCTGGAACCGATGAAAAAAAGTGGATCGCTTCTTATGTACTCGCTCAGAATGATTCTTCTCTATCTATAGTTCATGGCCTATTAGAAGTAGAAGGTGCTCTGGTGCAATCCTTACCGACAGAAAAAGATTGCAGTCAGGTTGATAATAGTCGAGTGACATTACTTCGTCGGTCCGAACTAAGGAATCTGTTAGAAATGTTTTGAAATGGATATTGTTCTCTCTTTGATCAGGGATTGCTATATGAAAAGAAGTGGAGTTTGAAAAAGGGAACGGAATGCTCAAACCGGAACTGCTAGAGGAACGAATTTTCAATAGCATAACTTGGGCTCCTAGAATATGGCGCCCTTGGGACAATCTATTTGATTGCAGGGTTTTGTTCCGAAGCAAAGATATCCGCGGAGGCCGGTTCGTTCGTCCTATTCTGATATTCAGGACCAAGAGGTACTGGATTCTCTTTCGGATAGGCCCTGAAAGGAGAAGAAAGGCTGAAATGCCAACGGACCTCTGTCTATTCTCTAATTCACCCGATCCGATAGTACCCGTTTTTGGAACGTCCAGTGCCAAAGTCACTGAATGGGTAAGTCACCAATCCAATCCCTTTGACAAATCGGATGTCATATTA
>NW_028259461.1:4640237-4657737 GCF_056163025.1 Triticum urartu | reverse complement strand
CCAGTCAGTTAACAGCCGACCGCTCTACCACTGAGCTACTGAGGAACAAGGGGGGATTCGACCTCCTAGAGTTCAACTCCCGCTCTCAACCCATGAACAATATGAGTCCGAAGCTTCTTTCGTAACTCCATAATTCTTCGTAGTGGCTCCGTCCATGCCTCATTTCATAGGGAAGCCCAAAGTGGCTCATTTCATTCTATTTCACTTCCTAGCACTTCCTATCATTTAATATCCATCCCTTTGGTCTTATTGACATAAGAGATGTCATTTATAGTCTATCTCTTTCTATATATGGAAAGTCAGAAATTCTCATCGAAACATCGAGAAATTGTGCATATAGAAAACTCTAAGAAAGAAAAAAAGGAGACCCCATGCCATGATTTTCAAATTCTTTTCTATTTAGTAGTCTAAGTTTCTCGATGAGGATAATTAATTCGGTCGTTGTGGTCGGACTCTATTATGGATTTCCTGACTACATTCTCCATAGGTCCCTCTTAGATCTTCTTTCTCCAATCTTGGATTAGGGAAGAGGAGATATTCGCGACTACTGGCGATTTCATTATGGGCAGCTCATGATCTTCATAGCGATCTATTATCCACCTCTGTATCTATTCTTTCATAGCTAAACAGGTGGAAGATCTATCCAATTTGGTTATATTATATCATGGACTCGAAAAACGGATCTGAATTTGACTGAAATGCACGATCTTCACAGGTATCACTTTTCACGATACCTAAAAGGTGGAATAGCGATTTTCGAACCATTTCCTATAAGAGAATGGTTTCCCATTACTTTGAGAAATGGATTCTTATATCAAACTATAGCTATTGCATTAAAGAAGAAAGAAACTAATAGAAGTCGAAGACGCGGAATGATAGTGAATAGAGAGAAAGATTCTTCTGATTTTCTTGTTTCTATCTACTAGACGCCGTAGAGAATGAGAATTTCATGTCTTTCATTCTCGTAACTCGTAATTGGAAAGTTATGGAAGGAGACCCATCATTTTGCAATGAAAACAACATATAAAACTCTGGACAATTTCGAAATCAGGCCAAGCGTCTTAATACATAGCAAAAAAATTCATTATTGGCCCACCATTGATTAGAAGATTTAGCTTGTATGAATCGCTATTGGTTTGATACGAATAATGACAATCGTTTCAGTATGTTAAGGATACAGATGTATCCACAATTCATTTAGAGTTACTTAATAGTCTATTTCTTATACCATATCTCTATCCCGTGAAATTCTCGAGCCAAAAGATGGATGCATATGCTGTGTTTCATTTTGCTAAATGATATCAATTAAATGGTGTATCAATTCCATAAATTGCATATAGACAATAAATAAATCAGCAAAATTTCTTTCTTAATATTTTAGATAGAAGAAACATTTCTTCTATCTAAAATATTAGAAAGAATGTACCCTTCTATCCAAATCCAATTGCATCGATAAAATAAATCCAAATTCCAGTAGTAGATGAATAATTGCAAATTTGTGTGTGTACGAGATTAGAATAACTTCAAATAACTGACATAATTTGTATTTTTCCTGATCAGAAAAATACATGAAAAAGAAAGGAGGTAGAAAAATTTTTGGATTTTATGGTTAAGAAGAAAAGAAGAAAACAGGGGTTCTGTTGAATTTCAAGTATTCAGTTTCACCAATAAGATACGGAGACTTGCTTCACATTTGAATTACACAAAAAGATTTTTCATCGGAAAGAGGTCTACGAAGACTTTTGGGAAAACGTCGACGTTTGCTGGCTTATTTGCAAAGAAAAATAGAGTACGTTATAAGAAATTAATCGGTCAGTTGAATATTCGGGAGCAGTAATTTAATCGTTCAAATTTTTTTCTTGTTTTATTATTTTTTTAGTAGTCTTATAGTAGTCTTAGATTTTTCATTTTGATGAGCCTCGCTTTGAGGAATTCATGGAATAATCCATTTTCATGAATAATGAATTAAGGAAGAAAGGATATGAGTCTACCGCTTACAAGAAAAGATCTCATGATAGTCAATATGGGCCCTCAACACCCATCAATGCATGGTGTCTTCGACTGATCGTTACTCTCGATGGTTGAGGATGTTATTGATTGTGAACCCATATTAGGGTATTACACAGAGAATGGAAAAATCGCGGAAACCGAACTATTATACAATACTTACCTTATGTAACAAGGTGGGATTATTTAGCTACTATGTTTACAGAAGCAATAACAGTAAATGCACCAGAATTCTTGGAGAATATTCAAATACCACAAAGAGCCAGCTATATTAGGGTAATTATGTTAGAATTAAGCCGGATAGCTTCTCACTTGCTATGGCTTGGACCTTTTATGGCGGATCTCGGCGCACAGACTCCTTTTTTCTATATTTTTAGAGAGAGAGAATTAATATATGATCTATTTGAAGCTGCTACAGGTATGCGAATGATGCACAATTACTTTCGCATCGGAGGAGTAGCCGCCGATCTACCTTATGGATGGATCGATAAATGTTTAGATTTCTGTGATTATTTTTACGCGGAGTGTTGAATATCAACAACTTATTACACAGAATCCAATTTTTTTAGAGCGAGTTGAAGGAGTAGGTTTTATTAGCGGAGAAGAAGCAGTAAATTGGGGCTTATCGGGACCGATGTTACGAGCTTCTGGAATACAATGGGGATCTTCGTAAAGTAGATCCTTATGAGTCTTACAACCAATTTGATGGAAAGTCCAATGGCAAAAAGAAGGGGATTCGTTAGCTCGCTATTTAGTACGAATTGGTGAAATGAGGGAATCCATCAAAATAATTCAACAAGCTGTAGAAAAAATTCCTGGAGGACCTTATGAAAATTTAGAAGTCCGACGCTTTAAGAAAGAAAATAATTCTGAATGGAATGATTTTGAGTATAAATTTCTTGGTAAAAAACCTTCGCCCAATTTTGAATTGTCAAGACAAGAGCTTTATGTAAGAGTAGAAGCCCCAAAAGGTGAATTAGGGATTTATCTAGTAGGAGATGATAGCCTTTTCCCCTGGAGATGGAAAATCCGTCCACCCGGGTTTATTAATTTGCAAATTCTTCCTCAGCTAGTTAAAAAAATGAAATTGGCTGATATCATGACGATATTAGGTAGTATAGATATCATTATGGGGGAAGTTGATCGTTGAAATGATAATAGATAGGGTAGAGTAGAAACTATCAATTCTTTTTCGAAATTGGAATTATTAAAAGAAGTCTATGGACTGATATCGATTCTACCCATTTTGACCCTCCTTTTGGGAATAACAATAGAGGTACTCGTAATTGTGTGGTTAGAAAGAGAAATATCTGCGTCGATACAACAACGGTATTGGTCCTGAATATGCTGGCCCCCTGGGCCTGCTTCAAGCTATAGCAGATGGGACTAAGGCTACTTTTTAAAGAAGATATTCTGCCATCCAGAGGAGATATTTCTTTATTTAGCATTGGACCCTCTATAGCAGTCATATCAGTTTATTAAGTTTTTTAGTTTATCCTTTGGGATATCATTTTGTTTTAGCCGATCTTAGTATTGGTGTTTTTTTATGGATTGCCATTTCAAGTATAGCTCCTATTGGTCTTCTATGGCAGGATATAGCTCAAATAATAAATATTCTTTTTCAGGCGGTCTACGAGCTGCTGCTCAATCCATTAGTTATGAAATACCATTAACTTTTTGTGTGCTAGCAATATCTCTACGTGTGATTCGTTAAATAGATCTTTTTCCTATAAAATCCATTAACTATTTATATTCCTTTTTCTTATTTAGTATTTGGGTTGGTAAGTTAAACTAGATAGCTATATGAGTGAAACAAAACAGCCTTATAAATTTGTAGTAAAAAGAAAAAATCTCATTTCCTACGTACAAGAAAAAAGTGGAAGTAAACATAAGCAGTGTAAACTCTTTATCCCAAGGTTGATATTTTTTATTAGTCATCATATCTTGAAGCGGCCAAGAATAAAGGATTCACGATATGGAATTCCATTACTAGAATACTCCTAGTTATTACTATAACTTAATAATCCATAAGAAGAATCCACCAAAAGTTAGTGAAGGGTTAGGAACACTAAAGTACATAAAGGATTAGTAATGGAAAATCTAAAACATTAGAGATTTTGCCCATAAAAGGAATCATAATAAGGACTTGCAATTTGTAGAAATTATCAAGTAGTACTTTCTTCGATTCCGATCCAGAGTATGTTCCCATTCACTTGTTAAGAAATGGCTATCAAGAACGAATTAACCTTTATCCATTTTTTCTTTTTAAATACCCCTCCCTGGGGAAAGAAGAATAGTAAAAAAGATATGGAGTGCACTAGAAAAAATTTTCATTATTTCCTTCCTCTATCCATATTCATGCAGAATTGCTCATGAACTAATACCCAACTCTTTCATTTATTTAATTGAATTCCTTAACAAGTAACAAGTGTTTTATTCAAGATTAAGTTATTACTGAACAAAGAAAAATTTTCATTATATTATAAAGGATGAGATCAATTCGGAAGCGCTTTTTCTTATTCTAGCAGACGGAATTCCTTTGGTCTAATTTAGGACTTTCAAATCTATTTTATTTTATCTAATTCTATCTACGCCCCCGGGGCTAGGAACAAAACAGTCCTTTCCTTTTTCTGATCATAGAGAAGCCGTATGAAGCTAAGGTTTCATGTACGGTTTTGAAATAGCGGTGGGAACTGTGATGTTATCACCGACTATGATTACTTAACAGTTCAAGTACAGTTGATATAGTTGAGCACAGTCAAATACGGTTTTTTTGGATGGAATATTTGCGTCAGCCTATAGGTTTTCTGGTTTTTTTAATTTCTTCTTTGGCAGATGTGAAAGGATTACCCTTTGATTTACCAGAAGCGGAGGAAGAATTAGTAGCAGGTACCAAACTGAATATTCCGGTATCAAATATGGTTTATTTTATCTTGTTTCTTACCTAAATTTATTAGTTTCTTCTTTATTTGTAACAGTTCTCTACTTGGGCGGGTGAATTTATCTATTCCCTATATATCCTTTTTGATTTTTTCCAAATGAATAAAGCAGTTGGATTTTGGAATGACAATGGGTATATTTATTACATTAACTAAAGCTTATTATTTCTCTTCATTTCTATCACAATAAGATGGACTTTACCGAGGATGAGAATGGATCAGTTATTAAATCTTGGATGGAAATTTCTTTTACCTATTTCCCTGGGCAATCTCTTATTAACAACCTCTTCTCACTTGTTTCACTATAAATAAGATAATACAATAATAGTAAGAATATTTTCAACACAAAAGCTCTCTCAAACAAGAGAAAGAAACATATCTTTTTCATAGATATTTAGAATGAATATGTTCCCTATGGTAACTGGGTTCATGAGTATGGTCAACAAACAATACGTGCTACAAGGTACATAGGTCAAAGTTTCATAACTACCTTATCCCACACAAATCGTTTACCTATAACGATTCACTACCCTTATGAAAAATCAATTACACCAGAGCGTTTCCGAGGGCGAATCCACTTTGAATTTGATAAATGTATTGCTTGTGAAGTATGTGTTCGCGTATGTCCGATAGATTTACCCGTTGTGGATTGGAGATTTGAAAAGGATATTAAAAGAAAACAATTGCTTAATTATAGTATTGATTTCGGAGTTTGTATATTTTGTGGCAATTGTGTTGAGTACTGTCCAACAAGCTGTTTATCAATGACTGAAGAATATGAACTTTCTACCTATGATCGTCATGAATTGAATTACAATCAAATTGCTTTAAGTCGGTTACCAATCTCCATAATGGGAGATTACACAATTCAAACAATTAGGAATTCGTCTGAAAGTAAAATAAACAAAGAAAATCTTCGAATTCAAGAACGATTACTGATTACTAAACTTTGATTTGTCTTTCTGTTATAAAAATCTAATAATTCTTTATTAAACTTTAAAATTAAACTATAAAGAAAAACGAAAACTACTGCTTATTGGAAATTATTTCTTATTTTAAATCAGACTAGATTTTCGTGATATAATATAATTTATAACTATAAGTTTATACACAAAAAAATACCCTAATCCTTTTTTCCTTCCTTGAATCCTTTAGTTTTAGTCAGTTCATGAAAAATTTTATACTATTAATTTCTTTTTATCCATAATGGATTTACCTGGACCAATACATGAGATTCTATGCTATTGGGGGATTTGTTCTTCTACTAGGGGGTCTAGGAGTAGTATTACTTACCAACCCCATTTATTCTGCCTTTTCGCTGGGATTAGTTCTTGTTTGTATATCCTTATTCTATTTTTTATTAAATTCCTACTTTGTAGCTGTCGCACAACTTCTTATTTATGTGGGAGCCATAAATGTCTTGATCATATTCGCTGTAATGTTCGTAAATGGCTCAGAATGGTCTAAAGATAAGAATTATTGGACTATTGGAGATGGGTTCACTTCACTCGTTTGTATAACTATTGTTTTTTCACTAATGACTACTATCCAGATACGTCGTGGTATGGAATTCTTTGGACTACAAGATCAAACCAAATAGTAGAACAGGGTCTCATAAATAATGTTCAACAAATTGGAATTCATTTAGCAACCGATTTTTATCTTCCGTTTGAACTCATTTCCATAATTCTTCTAGTTTCTTTAATAGGTGCAATTACTATGGCTCGGCAATAAGAAAAACTTAGAAAAAAGTACAAATTATAAGAATTGCAATCTAAAATAAATAACTAAAGAATCACAATTTTGATTTAGTAAAATCCATCTACTGCCAACAAATACCTCTTTTTTTTTTTTTTTTTTTTTCTTTGTTGTGTAATTGTTCTATTGTAATTAATTGAATCGGTTCAATCTTGCCCTCATATTGAAATGAATCGAGATTGATAAGGAGTTAGTTAATGATGTTTGAGCATGTACTTTTTTTGAGTGTCTATTTATTTTCGATTGGTATCTATGGATTGATCACAAGCCGAAACATGGTTAGAGCTCTAATATGTCCTTGAACTTATACTGAATTCAATTAATCTAAATCTCGTAACATTTTCTGATCTATTTGATAGTCGCCAATTAAAAGGAGATATTTTCGCAATTTTTGTTATAGCCCTTGCAGCTGCTGAAGCCGCTATTGGACTATCAATTCTTTCTTCCATCCATCGTAATAGGAAATCCACTCGTATCAATCAATCTAATTATTGAATAATTAGACTTTTGAATAATTAGACATAGAATCCTCTAAACAAAGGCGCACATATTAAAATAAATAGAAATCAATACTATTTTCTTAGTATTATTTGAGAATATCCATTTTTTTAGTAGATTATTGCATAGTATTCTTTTCACTTAAATGAATTTTTGTATTTGTAATTCATTGATATTGCAATTTGAATATTGCAATAATTTATATTGAAAAGACGATAGCCAATTATTGGCTAATTCGAATTCGTCTGTACAATTCGTAAATTCTTTCTTATTTCTTATTTATTGTTGAAATCCAAAATTAAAGTCTCTTGGCTCTCTTCACGCTTTCTCACAAACAGATTAAAAATAGATTTTTTTTTTTGAAGTTTGGATAAACCATTGCTTCGTCTGGTGTCTACAATACATATGACTCATTATAGTACTAATTTCATTTTTACCAGATCGAAAAATTTTATGTTGAAAAGAAAAATTTATAGATCCAATGTCACATTCCGTAAAAATTTACGATACATGTATAGGATGCACTCAATGTGTACGAGCTTGTCCAACAGATGTATTAGAAATGATACCCTGGGATGGATGTAAAGCCAAGCAAATTGCTTCCGCGCCGAGAACCGAAGATTGTGTGGGTTGTAAGAGATGTGAATCTGCCTGCCCGACAGATTTTTTAAGTGTCCGCGTTTATTTATGGGCCTGAAACAACACGTAGCATGGCTCTATCTTATTGATACGTTACAAAAAACTTCACTCGAATCGTCTGATTCCTCTTTACCGAAGAAGCCTGTGCTCGAAATAATCGAGCACGGGCTTTTCTGGTCAAAACGTATCTTGTCTTTATCACTTTATCATGAGTTATTTTCCTTGGTTAACAATACTTGTTGTTTTGCCGATATTTGCAGGTTCATTAATTTTCTTTTTACCTCATAAGGGAAACAAAGTCGTTAGGTGGTATACTATATCTATTTGTTTATTAGAATTCCTTCTAATGACTTATGCGTTCTGTTATCATTTCCAACTGGAGGATCCCTTAAATCCAATTAAAGGAGGATTATAAATGGATAGATGTCTTCGATTTCCACTGGAGATTGGGAATCGATGGACTTTCATTAGGATCTATTTTATTGACAGGATTTATCACTACTTTAGCTACTTTAGCAGCTTGGCCAATTACACGGAATTCGCGATTATTCTATTTCCTGATGCTCGCAATGTATAGTGGTCAAATAGGATTATTTTCTTCGCGAGACCTTTTACTTTTTTTATCATGTGGGAGTTAGAATTAATTCCTGTTTACTTACTTTTATCCATGTGGGGGGGGAAGAGGCGTCTATATTCAGCTACAAAGTTTATTTTGTATACTGCAGGCGGTTCCATTTTTTTCTTAATCGGAGTTCTGGGTATGGGCTTATATGGTTCCAACGAACCAGGATTAGATTTGGAAAGATTAATTAATCAATCATACCCTGCAACCTTGGAAATACTTTTATATTTTGGCTAATCATACCCTGCAACCTTGGAAATACTTTTATATTTTGGCTTCCTTATTGCTTATGCTGTCAAATTGCCGATTATACCCCTACATACGTGGTTACCAGATACCCATGGGGAAGCACATTATAGTACATGTATGCTTTTAGCGGGAATATTATTAAAGATGGGAGCATATGGATTGATTCGGATCAACATGGAATTGTTACCTCATGCTCATTATCTATTTTCGCCCTGGTTAGTAATAATAGGAGCGATCCAAATAATCTATGCAGCTTCAACTTCTCTTGGTCAACGAAATTTCAAAAAAAGAATAGCTTATTCCTCTGTATCTCACATGGGTTTCATAATTATAGGAATTGGTTCCATAACCAACATTGGACTCAATGGAGCTATTTTACAAATATTATCCCATGGATTTATTGGTGCTACACTTTTTTTCTTGGCAGGAACCGCTTCTGATAGAATGCGTCTTGTTTATCTCGAAGAACTGGGGGGAATATCTATCCCAATGCCTAAAATTTTTACCATGTTTAGTAGCTTTTCAATGGCTTCTCTTGCCTTACCAGGAATGAGTGGTTTTGTCGCAGAATTAGTAGTATTTTTTGGACTAATTACTAGTCCAAAATTTCTGTTAATGCCAAAAACACTAATTACTTTTGTAATGGCAATTGGAATGATATTAACTCCTATTTATTTATTATCTATGTTACGCCAGATGTTCTATGGATACAAGCTATTTAATGTTCCAAACGCAAATTTTGTGGATTCTGGACCACGAGAACTCTTTATTTTAATCTGTATCTTTTTACCAGTAATAGGAATTGGTATTTATCCAGATTTTGTTCTCTCCCTATCCGTTGACAGGGTAGAGGCTCTCTTATCCAATTATTATCCTAAATAGGTTTGCTTTTTTTTACTCGTCTGCTCTATTAATGCAGAAATAAGTAAAAAAGTATATAATGCAGAAATAAGTAAAAAAGTATAATTAGATCTATCTCGAATTTTTGAGAACCCTTTGATAAGGCGTTCAAGGGGTTCTCAAATAAAACATAAAAGTAAAAACCTTCATTTCATGAAGGTTTTATTTTATGTAATCATTTAGGTGTTAATGTAAACGAACCATAACTATGTAAGCCTATTCCTAATAGATTTATACCAAAATAACAAATCCAAATTATAAGAAATCCTATCAAAGCTATAAGTGCAGAATTCGTACCCTTCCAATTTGGATTTGTTCTACTATGTAAATAAATTGCGAATATGGTCCAAGTAATAAATGCCCAAGTTTCCTTAGGATCCCAATTCCAATAGGATCCCCAGGCCTCATTAGCCCATACTGCTCCACAAAGAATACCTACGGTTAAAAGGGTAAATCCTAGGCTAATGACACGATAACTCCAAGAATCCAAACGCTCCGTTAATTGATATTTGTAATAATTTGGAAATGAAGGGACAGAGGTTCTTTTTAAAGCACTTCTTTTTGCATAAAAATATTTAATATCACTAAAGAAAAATGTTTTATTTAAAACATTTTTTTTCTTTTTAGAAAAGAAATGGAAATTATTTCGAAATCTAATGATTAGAATAGCGGCAGATAATAAGGATCCGCACAAAAGAGTTGCATAGCTTAATAACATCATACTGACATGCATCATTAACCACTGAGATTGTAGAGCAGGTACTAGTATCGTGGATTGATGCATTTCAGTTAAAAGACCCGATGTGGCAAAGCCTTGCGTTAAAATAGTACTTGGCGTAGTTATTGTGCTTAAATCATTTTTAGAGTTCTGTATTTTAGGAATGGTATGAAGAATATACAGGGCCCATGAAAGGAAGATCAATGACTCATATAAATTACTTAATGGAAAATGTCCCGAGGAAGCCCAACGAGAAACTAAGAATCCTGTTATAGAGAAAAAAGTAACTATCATTCCTTTTTCTGACGAATCGCGTAATCCTCCAAGTTCACGAACTAATAAGGTTATAAAATGAATCGTAATCACAATTGAAATCGTTGAGAAAGAGATATGAGTTAGTATATGTTCTAAAGTTGCAAATAGCATAAGGGGAAGGTCCCATTACAAAATTGTAAATTTCGAATTGATTTCTAATCTATTGTATTCTTTTTCAAGAATGCCGCCACTCGGATTCGAACCGAGATGCTTGAGCACTGCTTCCTAAGAGCAGCGTGTCTACCAATTTCACCATGGCGGCTAACTTCAAATAATAGGTAACTTAAAAGAATAATAGCTATTATCTTGGGAATCGTCGATATTGGGAAAGTCCATAAAATTTAGGAACATTAGAGTTTTCATTAAAATAGACTTCGTTTGGTAGTATCGTTTCCATTTTTTTTTTTTACAATAAACTCTTGCTTTGCCCAATAGAAACACAAACACTGCTTGAAAGAGTTGGAACTTCTTTTTTCTAACTTGCAATTATAGAACTAATTTTTTCTAATTAATTTCCCCTTTACATTTTGAAAATTCTTTCAATACAATGAAAAAAATCCAAAAGGGTTTCTATTTAATGATGAAATTAAAATAAAATGGATAAATAGAAAAGGCTTTTTGGATTTTTTAAAAATTTCTAGAATGAAAGTCTTTATGCTCTTATTAATAAGATTTACTAACCTTATGATTTTGGAGAAGATAGGTGGAAGTTGTAAGTCCTATTGTAAGAATACTCCACTTTTCATAATTTTCCTAATAGAATATGAGGATTCTATTAGGAAAATTATGAAAAGTTCATTGATAGGAAAAGAATACTTAGCACACAGTATACCAAACAAAACTTTTTTTTTCTTGTATATATAAGATAAGAGGGGTTTTTTGTTCTAAGAATATTGTACCGAGTAATTCGACACATAAAAGTACATTCAAAGAAGAATCCAAATTATTAAATAATTGGAATTCTTTTTTGATAAGTCAATTCATATTATTCCAAAATCTTATTATTTGTTTGTTGCCCAGAAAAACCCTTTGGTTTTGGATGCTCATTACCGCTCGAAAATGATCTTGATTTTACTAAAGAATAAGATTGTACTATGGAAAAATAAGTCTTTTTCTTCCAAATATTTTTACGAATACGCTTTTTTGACATTGAAGTACGTTTTTTTGGAACTGCCATTCAAAAAGGAAATTACTTTTTTCTAGTTGTATGTGAAAGACATCTATTGCTGCAAATCAATCCTTCTTTCTTCTTTTTATTAGTATTTATACTTAGATACTGAAAGATACTTAAATTTTGAATTATTTTTTACTTCATTTTGTCTAATGCGGATAAGACAACAAGAATTTTTTAACATTTTTTCTTTATATATTTTATACTTTTTTTTTAATAATATAGAATATATAGAAGGGTTTCTCATTTAAATCTATTTATATCTATTTATATATCAAGTATACTCCATATATAGATATATGGTATGGAAGCCTATCCCCCATATAAGATAAGACGGGGGGATAAAAAGAAGGGAAAATGAAAATAGTTAATTAAGTTCAGAATGGTATTCCATAAAGGAAAGGAATTCCAATCAAAACAAAAAATACTGAGTCTCTTAAACAAGACATTCTAAAACTTAGGTAATTTATAGTCATTAGAATTTTAGTTCTATATGAAGTAAGGACTATTCGATAATTTCTTATAAACATAGGTTTTCATTGGAATTCACTCAATCAGTTAATTATGGAACAAGAGAGCTGTTTCATCTTTGTTTTAAAGAAATATAAAAATGAATTATGAATAGAAAGTAAAATGATTCCACTTTTTTTTTTTTATTTTTATAAATATCTTTATTTAGTTAATAAAATAACTTCGTTACCTAGTTATTTTATTAACTTTTTTAATTTAACCAACTAAACCCATTCTTAATTTTTAATTATTTCAATGAGATAAATTTTGGAAAAATTAAGAATTTCAGTATTTTTTCTTATTCTTTTTATTTATTCTTTCAGAAAGAGATAAGAATTGGTTTGGTGAATCGGAAACAATTTTATAGAAAAATTGAAGTAAAAATTGAAGTAAAAATTGCAATTTCTTTTCTTATGGAACATACATATCAATATGCATGGGTAATCCCTCTTCTCCCACTTCCAGTTATTATGTCAATGGGATTTGGCCTTATTCTTATTCCGACAGCAACAAAAAATCTTCGTCGCATATGGGCTTTTCCTAGTGTTTTACTCTTAAGTATAGCTATGGTATTCTCAGTTCAACTGTCTATTCAACAAATAAATGGAAGTTCGATCTATCAATATCTATGGTCTTGGACCGTCAATAATGATTTTTCTTTAGAATTTGGATACTTGATTGACCCACTTACTTCTATTATGTTAATACTAATTACTACTGTAGGAATCCTGGTTCTTATTTATAGTGATGGTTATATGTCTCACGATGAAGGATATTTGAGATTTTTTGTTTATATAAGTTTTTTCAATACTTCCATGTTGGGATTGGTTACTAGCTCCAATTTGATACAAATTTATTTTTTTTGGGAACTCGTGGGAATGTGTTCTTATTTATTGATAGGCTTTTGGTTTACACGACCAATCGCAGCGAGTGCTTGTCAAAAAGCTTTTGTAACTAATCGTGTAGGGGATTTTGGTCTATTATTAGGAATTTTAGGTTTTTTTTGGATAACAGGTAGTTTAGAGTTTAGGGATTTGTTCAAAATAGCTAATAACTGGATTCCTAATAATGGAATTAACTCTTTACTTACTACTTTGTGTGCTTTTTTATTATTCCTTGGTGCAGTTGCGAAATCCGCACAATTCCCTCTTCACGTATGGTT
The DNA here is from genome assembly GCF_056163025.1 of Triticum urartu. NCBI lineage: Eukaryota > Viridiplantae > Streptophyta > Magnoliopsida > Poales > Poaceae > Triticum > Triticum urartu. The sequence goes on along the minus strand of NW_028259461.1, from coordinate 4,644,249 downwards.
ACCCGATGCTATGGAAGGGCCCACTCCTATTTCGGCTCTTATACACGCAGCAACTATGGTTGCTGCGGGAATTTTTCTTCTAGCTCGACTTCTTCCTCTTTTCATATCTTTACCTTTGATAATGAGTTTTATTTCTTTAGTAGGTACAATAACACTATTCTTAGGAGCTACTTTAGCTCTTGCTCAGAGAGATATTAAAAGAAGCTTAGCCTATTCTACAATGTCTCAATTGGGTTATATGATGTTAGCTCTAGGTATAGGTTCTTATCAAGCTGCTTTATTCCATTTGATCACTCATGCTTATTCAAAAGCTTTATTGTTCTTGGGATCCGGATCCGTTATTCATTCAATGGAACCTCTTGTTGGATATTCACCAGATAAAAGTCAAAATATGGTTCTTATGGGCGGTTTAAGAAAATACATTCCAATCACAAGAACTACTTTTTTATGGGGTACACTTTCTCTTTGTGGTATTCCACCTCTTGCTTGCTTCTGGTCCAAAGATGAAATCCTTAGTAATAGTTGGTTGTATTCGCCCTTTTTTGGAATAATAGCCTCCTTTACTGCAGGATTAACTGCCTTTTATATGTTTCGGATATATTTACTTACATTTGATGGGTATTTGCGTGTTCATTTTCAAAATTACAGTAGCACTAAAGAGAGTTCCTTGTATTCAATATCCTTATGGGGAAAAAGGATACCCAAAGGAGTGAATAGGGATTTCGTTTTATCAACAACGAAGAGTGGAGTTTCTTTTTTTTCACAAAATATACCAAAAATTCAAGGTAATACAAGAAATAGGATAGGATCCTTTACTACGTCTTTTGGGGCTAAAAAAACTTTTGCCTATCCGCATGAAACGGGAAATACTATGTTATTTCCTCTTCTTATATTACTACTTTTCACTTTGTTCATTGGATTCATAGGAATCTCTTTTGATAATGGAGGAATTGGTAATGGAATAGCAGAGTTAACCATATTATCAAAGTGGTTAACTCCCTCAATAAACTTTACCCAGGAAAGTTCTAATTCTTTTGTAAATTCATATGAATTTATTACTAATGCAATTTCTTCTGTAAGTCTAGCTATCTTTGGTTTATTCATAGCATATATCTTCTATGGATCCGCTTATTCTTTTTTTCAGAATTTGGATTTAATAAACTCTTTTTACAAAGGAAATCCTAAAAAAGAATTTTTAGATCAAGTAAAAAAAAATATATACAGTTGGTCATATAATCGTGGTTATATAGATATTTTCTATACTAGGGTCTTTACCCTCGGTATAAGAGGGTTAACCGAACTCACGGAGTTTTTTGATAAGGGTGTTATTGATGGAATTACCAATGGAGTGGGTCTTGCTAGTTTTTGTATAGGAGAGGAAATTAAATATGTAGGGGGAGGTCGAATCTCGTCTTATTTATTCTTTTTTTTATGTTATGTATCTGTGTTTTTATTCTTTTTTCTTTCTTAAGTTAAGGAATTTACAACAAGTCTCTTGCAAAAATAACTATCCTATCCCCTTTCTACAATCTCTCTATATCCTTGTTACATAAGGTAAGTATTGTATAATAGTTCGGTTTTCCGCGATTTTTTCCATTCCTCTGTGTAAATACCCTAATATGGGTTCACAATCAATAACATCCTCACCATCGAGAGTAACGATCAGTCGAAGAACACCATGCATTGATGGGTGTTGAGGGCCCATATTGACTATCATGAGATCTTTTCTTGTAAGCGGTAGACTCATATCCTTTCTTCCTTAATTCATTATTCCATGAAAATGGATTATTCCATGAATTCCTCAAAGCGAGGCTCATCAAAATGAAAAATCTAAGACTACTATAAGACTACTAAAAAAATAATAAAACAAGAAAAAAATTTGAACGATTAAATTACTGCTCCCGAATATTCAACTGACCGATTAATTTCTTATAACGTACTCTATTTTTCTTTGCCAAATAAGCCAGCAAACGTCGACGTTTTCCCAAAAGTCTTCGTAGACCTCTTTCCGATGAAAAATCTTTTTTGTGTAATTCCAAATGTGAAGCAAGTCTCCGTATCTTATTGGTGAAACTGAATACTTGAAATTCAACAGAACCCCTGTTTTCTTCTTTTTCTTCTTTAACCATAAATCCAAAAATTTTTCTACCTCCTTTCTTTTTCATGTATTTTTCTGATCAGGAAAAATACAAAATTATGTCAGTTATTTTGAAGTTATTCTAATCTCGTACACACACAAATTTGCAATTATTCATCTACTACTGGAATTTGGATTTATTTTATCGATGCAAATTGGATTTGGATAGAAGGGTACATTCTTTCTAATATTTTAGATAGAAGAAATGTTTCTTCTATCTAAAATATTAGAAAGAATTTTGCTGATTTATTTATTGCTATATGCAATTTATGGAATTGATACACCATTTAATTGATATCATTTAGCAAAATGAAACACAGCATATGCATCCATCTTTTGGCTCGAGAATTTCACGGGATAGAGATATGGTATAAGAAATAGACTATTAAGTAACTCTAAATGAATTGTGGATACATCTGTATCCTTAACATACTGAAACGATTGTCATTATTCGTATCAAACCAATAGCGATTCATACAAGCTAAATCTTCTAATCAATGGTGGGCCAATAATGAATTTTTTTGCATATGTATTAAGACGCTTGGCCTGATTTCGAAATTGTCCAGAGTTTTATATGTTGTTTTCATTGCAAAATGATGGGTCTCCTTCCATAACTTTCCAATTACGAGTACGAGAATTGAAAGACATGAAAATTCTCAATTCTCTACGGCGTCTAGTAGATAGAAACAAGAAAATCAGAAGAATCTTTCTCTCTATTCACTATCATTCCGCGTCTTCGACTTCTATTAGTTTCTTTTCTTCTTTAATGCAATAGCTATAGTTTGATATAAGAATCCATTTCTCAAAGTAATGGAAACCATTCTCTTATAGGAAATGGTTCGAAAATCGCTATTCCACCTTTTAGGTATCGTGAAAAGTGATACCTGTGAAGATCGTGCATTTCAGTCAAATTCAGATCCGTTTTTCGAGTCCATGATATAATATAACCAAATTGGATAGATCTTCCACCTGTTTAGCTAAGAAAGAATAGATACAGAGGTGGATAATAGATCGATATGAAGATCATGAGCTGCCCCATAATGAAATCGCCAGTAGTCGCGAATATCTCCTTCTTCCCTAATCCAAGATTGGAGAAAGAAGATCTAAGAGGGACCTATGGAGAATGTAGTCAGAAATCCATAATAGAGTCCGACCACAACGACCGAATTAATTATCTCTCATCGAGAAACTTAGACTACTAAATAGAAAAGATTTGAAAATCATGGCATGGGTCTCCTTTTTTTCTTTCTTTAGAGTTTTCTATATGCACAATTTCTCGATGTTTCGATGAGAATTTCTTGACTTTCCATATATAGAAAGAGATAGACTATAAATGACATCTCTTATGTCAATAAGACCAAAGGGATGGATATTAAATGATAGGAAGTGCTAGGAAGTGAAATAGAATGAAATAGAGCCACTTTGGGCTTCCCTATGAAATGAGGCATGGAACGGAGCCACTACGAAGAAATTATGGGAGTTACGAAAGAAAGCTTCGGACTCATATTGTTCATGGGTTGAGAGCGGGAGTTGAACTCTAGGAGGTCGAATCCCCCCTTGTTCCTCAGTAGCTCAGTGGTAGAGCGGTCGGCTGTTAACTGACTGGTCGTAGGTTCGAATCCTACTTGGGGAGATTTTATTCATTCTTTAATGTAAGAATTTTAATGTAAGAATAAAGAATTGAATTAAAGGGCTTGCTTTGACCCTTAGGAGTAGGTAACCCGTTCGCTATCCTTGTTTCTATTTCTATTGCATTCTATCTCATCGTATCACATTCTGTTCTACGATTCCACTTCGACAAAAGGAAAGAGCATACCTAAGTTCAATAGCTTTACGTCCGCTATCCCGATCATGATTTTCCTACCCTCAGGGGGA
>NW_028259461.1:4607575-4637237 GCF_056163025.1 Triticum urartu | reverse complement strand
GGGAACGCGAAATGACTTTAGGTTTTGTTGATTTATTGCGCGATGATTTTATTGAAAAAGATCGTGCTCGCGGTATCTTTTTCACTCAGGACTGGGTATCCATGCCAGGTGTTATACCGGTAGCTTCAGGTGGTATTCATGTTTGGCATATGCCAGCTCTGACCGAAATCTTTGGGGACGATTCTGTATTACAATTTGGTGGAGGAACTTTAGGACATCCTTGGGGAAATGCACCTGGTGCAGCAGCTAATCGAGTGGCTTTAGAAGCCTGTGTACAAGCTCGTAACGAAGGGCGCGATCTTGCTCGCGAAGGTAATGAAATTATCCGAGCAGCTTGCAAATGGAGTCCTGAACTAGCCGCAGCTTGTGAAGTATGGAAGGCGATCAAATTCGAGTTCGAGCCGGTAGATACTATTGATTAACTAGATAAAACTAAAGATAAAGAAGGTATAAATAAAAAAGAAACGAAATAAAAAGAGAAAAAAATCAGTTATGAAATGCAGTAATTCTTCTTTATTCTTCTAATTGATTGCAATTAAACTCGGCTCAATCTTTTTTAGAAAAAAAAGATTGAGCCGAATAAAAATAGATCATGATATGATCATGAGACTTGACAAATTGAGATTCGTCTATTCTATATATCTAGAATATATATATTAAGGTATAATACAATAAAGAAATACAAATAAAATAATAAAATAATAAAATATAGTATTATCATATGATAATGATAATGGAATCAAATACGCAGTATTTACAGAAAAAAGTCTTCGTTTATTGGGAAAGAATCAATATACTTTTAATGTCGAATCGGGATTCACTAAGACAGAAATAAAGCATTGGGTCGAACTCTTCTTTGGTGTTAAGGTGGTAGCTGTGAATAGCCATCGACTACCTGGAAAAGGTAGAAGAATAGGACCTATTCTGGGCCATACAATGCATTACAGACGTATGATCATTACCCTTCAACCGGGTTATTCTATTCCACTTCTAGATAGAGAAAAAAACTAAAGGAGAATGAATGAAAAAAGACATAGTTTGGAAGTTAGACCTTTTTATAGGACTCTCTTTCAATTTCAAAAAAGAGGACGTTTGAAACTTTTAACAGGCGTAATCGTGAGTCAACAAGTGACTCGAACTGTGTGTAAAAAAAGAAGCATTTTTTTTTTTTCAAAATGCTAGAACTAGATAAGGAAGTTTTCTATAACCTTGAGAAAAAGGATAAAAAGGTAGTTTTTTTTTAGTTTATGACTCCGATCAAGAGCGAGAAATCCTTGATTTGGGATTGGACATAGAACCTGGACCCATCGTAGAGACGTTTAGTTCAAAAGAAAGGATCGTATCCTGATGGTAAGAATTATACTTTCGTGGAAATACAGCGCTATAGACTTCAATGCGGTAGAGTAGACGTTTTGTTTCTAATTTTTCTGGACCAAACCTCCGCTCCGACCCAACGATACAATGAATTTTTTCTGTTCATATTCATAAATAAAAAAGATTCGGAATCGCAATGCTACTATATGCGTCCAGAGGAGTATTTGGAATAATATTCTTCTATAATCCATTATTGCGGGGGGTCTTACTAACAGGGCTTCGCTGCACGGGACAGGTCTTCGTCGAAAAGCTAACTCCACCCGGCATTTTCATACCCTTTCTTTGGGTGGTATATCGCCTTTTAAAGTCTAAGAGGGTAGTAGGGGATCTATAGTAGGTAAGATAATTTGCCCTTTGATTTTGATTGAATATACTATTTTTCCGCCTTTACCACGCATTATTGTATGCGCTTCTAGAGAAGTATGTATGCAGGAAGTAAATTCTAACCGCTTTCTTTTGAATCCAATTTCAAATTAGATTAGAAAGATAGAAAGGCCATGAGGATGGGAAAATCAAAATAAAATCTTTTTAATTAGTTCTCCTTTTTTGGAATTTTCTTATTATCCTTTCATTTTTTTTACAGAATATTTTTCAAACTAAAAATAAAAAATACAATACAATAGTCAATATTCCTTATAATAGATATACTTAATTATATCATAAGAATCTTAAGATATTTTTCGACTAGATAGAAATAGTAAATTTGAATTGAGACACCTATTCCATGACGGATTTAAACTTACCTTCTATTTTCGTGCCTTTAGTAGGCTTAGTATTTCCGGCAATTGCAATGACTTCTTTATTTCTTTATGTGCAAAAAAATAAGATTGTCTAGTATTTTTTAGTGTAAGTAATATAATATGGTAGGGTATGTGGCTTTTTCTACACACACTTTCTACACACAAATGAAAAACGGTTATGGATGCGGATATAGGCTACGAGCATAAATGCATGAATATGCAGAGCCAGGTATAGCGAGTTTTATTTTATTTATTTTAATTGAATCAACGAATATTTTTTGAATAGAAAGTCAATGTATCTAACCTATTATTTCACAGGAGTACTAGTTGCTGAAGGCGATTTCAGAATCAAAAAAAGTAAAGTCAAAATTATTTAGCTTATTCTCTCAATTTCAATCGACCGCTGCTGGATTTAGTATATCTAATATGAATTGGCGATCAGAACACATATGGGTAGAACTTCTAAAAGGTTCTCGAAAAAGGGGTAATTTTTTCTGGGCCTGTATTCTTTTTCTAGGTTCACTAGGATTCTTATCGGTTGGGATTTCCAGTTATCTTGGTAAGAATATTATATCTATACTTCCATCTCAAGAAATTCTTTTTTTTCCGCAGGGGGTCGTGATGTCTTTCTACGGAATCGCAGGCCTATTCATTAGCTCCTACTTGTGGTGTACTATTTTGTGGAATGTAGGTAGTGGTTATGACCGATTCGATAGAAAAGAGGGAATAGTGTGCATTTTTCGTTGGGGATTCCCTGGAATAAAACGTCGCGTCTTCCTTCGATTCCTTATGCGGGATATCCAATCAATTAGAATTCAGGTTAAAGAGGGTCTTTATCCTCGTCGTATTCTTTATATGGAAATCCGGGGCCAGGGGATCATTCCCTTGACTCGTACTGATGATAAATTTTTTACTCCACGAGAAATTGAACAAAAAGCTGCCGAATTGGCCTATTTCTTGCGCGTACCAATTGAAGTATTTTGAGGTATCTTTTTTGAACTGAGTTGAATGAAGAAAAGAAGAATTGGAAGAAGAAAAGTTTTCTCAACACAGGGAGGAAGTCCCTTCTAAATTGGATTTGTTATTGTAAGGGGATTTTTAAGTATTTATCTAAAGGAAGGAACAAACGAGGATAAGAGAAATTTGCTTTTAATTTTTTTTTATCCAAGTTAGATATATCGCATACTATTCTTCCTTTTTCATCCGAAAGGGCTTTTTTTTTATTCTATTTCACTATTTCATTCCATCTAGATCTAAGAAAGAACCCAATGCACTGAAATTCCACTAATAACTAATATACAAAAAAGAAGAATAGATACAGGGTATCAAACCTATAGAGTTTTTGCTTCAAAGAAATAGAAATATCATGAAATAGAAATATCATCATATAGAGTCAGGGAATGGAATAGAGTCAGCGAATGAAGCATATTCATTAACAACTCCATTTACAGATCAAAAATGAAAAAAAAGAAAGCATTGCCTTCTTTACTATATCTTGTATTTATCGTACTTTTGCCTTGGGGGGTCTCTTCCTCATTTAACAAATGTCTGGAACTTTGGATTAAGAATTGGTGGAATACCAGGCAATCCGAAACTCTCTTAACTGATATTCAAGAGAAAAGGATTCTAGAAAGATTCATAGAATTAGAAGAACTTTCTCTCTTGGACGAGATGATAAAAGGGAAACTAAAGACACATGTACAAAAACCTCCTACAGGAATACACAAGGAAATAATACAATGGGTCAAAATAAATAATGAGGATCATCTCCATACCATTTTGCATTTCTCGACAAATATAATCTGTTTGGCTATTCTAAGTGGTTCTTTTTTTCTGGGTAAAGAGGAACTTGTCATTTTGAATTCTTGGGTTCAGGAATTCTTCTATAATTTAAATGACTCAATAAAAGCTTTTTTTATTCTTTTAGTTACTGATTTTTTTGTTGGATTTCACTCCACCCGTGGTTGGGAACTAGTAATTCGTTGGGTCTACAACGATTTTGGATGGGCTCCTAACGAGCTTATTTTCACTATTTTTGTTTGTAGTTTTCCAGTAATTCTAGATACATGTTTGAAATTTTGGGTCTTTTTTTGTTTAAATCGTCTATCTCCTTCGCTTGTAGTCATTTATCATTCAATTAGTGAAGCATAAATTCATTTGATCTCCCGATATTAATATTAATCAAATTAGCAAGCATCTTTTTTTAGAAAGAAAGCCCTTTTCCATTTTAGCAAAATTCTTTCTATTTATACCTACTTTAAGGTATTCATCATTGCAGTACAACTGTTGCAGTAGAATGACAACAGATTCGTGTATAGGGAACTAGATTAGCTTAGCTACCTATCTAATTTATTGTAGAAATTCTGGGATCTGCGATTGGACATGGAAAATAGAAATACTTTTTCTTGGGTAAAGGAACAGATAACTCGATCGATTTCTGTATCGATCATGATATACGTAATAACTCGGACATCTATTTCAAATGCATATCCCATTTTTGCGCAGCAGGGTTATGAAAACCCACGAGAAGCAACTGGACGAATTGTATGTGCCAATTGCCATTTAGCTAGCAAGCCCGTCGATATTGAAGTTCCCCAAGCTGTGCTTCCCGATACTGTATTTGAAGCAGTTCTTCGAATTCCTTATGATATGCAATTGAAACAAGTTCTTGCTAATGGAAAAAAGGGAGGGTTGAATGTAGGTGCTGTTCTTATTTTGCCCGAGGGATTCGAATTAGCGCCGCCCGATCGTATTTCCCCTGAGTTAAAAGAAAAGATAGGAAATCTTGCTTTTCAGAGTTATCGTCCCGATAAAAAAAACATTCTTGTGATAGGCCCTGTTCCCGGTAAGAAATATAGTGAAATTGTCTTTCCCATTCTTTCCCCTGATCCTGCTACGAAGAAAGATGCTCATTTCTTAAAATATCCCATATATGTAGGGGGAAACCGAGGAAGAGGACAGATCTATCCTGATGGTAGCAAGAGTAACAATACAGTCTATAATGCTACGTCAACAGGTATAGTAAGAAAAATACTACGTAAAGAAAAGGGGGGGTATGAAATATCCATAGTTGATGCATCAGATGGACGCCAAGTGATTGATATTATACCTCCCGGACCAGAACTTCTTGTTTCAGAGGGGGAATCCATCAAGCTTGATCAACCATTAACAAGCAATCCTAATGTGGGAGGTTTTGGTCAGGGGGACGCAGAAATCGTGCTTCAGGATCCATTACGTGTCCAAGGCCTTTTGTTCTTCTTCGCATCCGTTATTTTGGCACAAGTTTTTTTGGTTCTCAAAAAGAAACAGTTTGAAAAGGTTCAATTGTACGAAATGAATTTCTAGGTCCCGGGATTTCTTACCATCAAGTTGGTAAAAAGCCTCGATTTATTGGCAATTGCTAGAATTATCTATGATCTATTTTGGAAATCCTTTTTTTGTTTAGACTGCTTTTTGTTTATGAGATGTCTGGAATTCCTTATTTATATCCCATGCAAAAGAAGAGAATCCAAGGCAAAGGCGAGAACAATCAAATTAAAATTTCTTCTTTTTCGGAGGGATTGCAGGTCTTCTTAATCGTCTATTCGGCACAAGAAAAAGCCTTTTTCTTGTGCCGATTCTTCTTGTATCAAAATAAGAATCCTTTTTCTTCCTAATTCGTCAAAGATTACTATTTCTTCTTTATTCGGGTCTGTCTCTTGGACCTCTTTTTCTTTTGCTTAGGTTTAGCCGAGGTAGTGGACAAACAGAGGGGAAGAAAATATGGCGGGGGAAAAATTTCTTGTGATTGTGAGCAAATTGCTTGGCTTGTTTAATTAAGTTCAACTTCAAATTTACAGAAATTTTGCAAAAAAAAAGTAAACTCTTCCATTGAAGGTTTTTTTATTTTTAGGCTAGTTGAATAGTTTTGATTAAGGTTTTATTAGTTTATTACTCGAAACTAAATCAAGGATTTTCAGGATACTTCCTTCGTGGAATAAGATATTGGATCCTCGAGTGATCTCTTTTTCTTGTTGCTTCATAAGAGTGAATCGAATAGATTCAATTCGCGTTATAAGAGTAAAATAAAAATTCCGCGGGTCCTTTCCGCTCTAATCAGATAAAGGGGGGTAAGGACCCGCTAAGCTCCTACTTTTTCATGTTTACAATCTGGTCCCTCCGATTACTATAGAGATGAACCCAATCCAGAATATGAACCATAAAAGAAAACACCTACTAAACCAATCACAGCAATACCAGCTACAGTACCTATCAGCCAAAGAGGAATTCTTCCAGTAGTATCGGCCATTTCCCCTACTTTCCTCCACATTTTATCAATTGGTCATGCTAGAGACAAAAACAGTCATGGGTAGTTATAAGGATGGTATCCTTCCAAATGGGATAAGAGAATTCTTATTAGTCTCTTTCTTTCTCTCAATTGAAGAAGTAATTGGAAAATAAAACAGCAAGTACAAAAATGAGTAATAAACCCCAGTATAGACTGGTACGATTCAATTCAACATTTTGTTCATTCGGGTTTGATTGTGTCATAGTTCTATAGTTGGAATTTGTTTTATCGTTGGATGAACTGCATTGCTGATATTGATCCCAAGAAAAAAACAGTAGGTACAGCTAGTCCGTGAATAGCCAGCCATCGCACTGTAAAAATAGGATAGGTTCGATCTATGGTCATTGAGGGCCTCCTAAAAGGATCTACTAAATTCATCGAGTTGTTCTAAAGAATCAAAACGGTCGGTTATTAACGGAATTCCTTGTCGGCTTTCCGTGAAATACTCGTTTGGCCTAGGACTTCCAAACACGTCATAAGCTAAACCCGTACTGACAAATAACCAACCCGCAATGAATAGGGAAGGTATAGTAATGCTATGAATAACCCAGTATCGAATACTGGTAATAATATCAGCAAAAGAACGTTCTCCCGTGCTTCCAGACATGCTGAACTCCCAAAATTTTTGTACATTCAAAAAAGGAATTGATTCCGTAAAAGATGGGATCGACCAGTAAATAGAAAATTACTGATATTTCATCCTTGTGAGATTGTCAATTTTGTACCAAAGGTGTATTTTGAGTATACCGAATTAGTATAGCTATCCTTCCTATGGCACAGCAATCTGGTTTTGCCTGGTTCCGAAACATAATTACTTTTTTATTTTTTTTTTGTCTATAGGTAAGCTATATGTTATTCAAGGCATCAATAGAAAACCCCATTTTTGTAGGTTCTACTTACTTTTCATTGGCTTCGGAATAATAGAGTAATTCGGAATAGCAGCCAAAATCTTGGGAAAATCTAAGTTAATGATCAATAGGTTTGGATAAATAATTTAGGAAGGATATTCTCATACTGACACAATACAAGGACAAGTATATGTGAAATCTATCCTTTCATAATTCGTAATTCATCCTTGTATTGTTTGTTGGATTAGGTCTAACTTTCTTGACCAAACTGCGAGCGCGGAACTTTACGAGATGAAATAGGGAAAGACAGAAGATAGAATAGAACTTAAAAGGATAATTGAAGTGACTCGTCTTCGAATCTACTTTGGTTGGAGTTCGAAAAAGGAATAAAAATAAAGTAAATTCAAGGAAGAGCTTTCTTTTTTTTTTTTTTTTAACAGCCCCTTGGCAGGTCGTGGAATGCTTTTGTTCTCCTCTTATTCCATATGGAATACAATCAGTTAAAATAAGAAGGAATAGGGGAATATTCGATCGTTCACTCCAAAAAGAGGGTCCTATTGAAAAAGAAATTATCCAAAATAGAAAGAAGTTTTTTTTTTCAAATTCAATTGTTTATTTATCTCTTATTCAAAAATTTCCCTGAAAATTGAATTTCTTTTTTTCATTCAATGGGGTTAGATGATCTAGTTCTTAATATTATTACTTTACTCAATTGACAAATTCCACAACAAATCTCTTGATTCGGAATTAGGGACTCATGTATCATCTGATGAATCCACTTTCTTTTACACTTCTGTATCTTACTCTATCTTGTTTTTTAGTATTATCTAAAATAACTGATGAATTATGAATTTTCCATAACTTAGGTAAATGCTTTACCAACATATGTAGTGTAGTAAAAAAAAATAAATGGAATTTAACTCTTTCATGCTTACTTTAACTAGTTATTTTGGTTTTCTACTGGCTGCTTTAACTATAACCCCAGCTCTATTTATTGGCTTGAACAAGATACGCCTTATTTGAATTGACTGAATAATTATAATTCAGAAAAGAAAAATCTTTCTTTGGGATTCCTGGCATTCTACGACTCTTTTCCAGACTAATTAGGAATTCTTTTCTTGGTCATTGAGATTCGTGGATAATTTAGAGTACTATTTAGGGATAGATCGTACCTCTTTTTTTATCCCCTCGAACAAATCGAAATGATTGAAGTTTTTCTATTTGGAATCGTCTTAGGCCTAATTCCTATTACTTTAGCGGGATTATTCGTGACTGCGTATTTGCAATACAGGCGTGGGGATCAGTTGGATCTTTGATTGAGTCATTTTTTTTTTTTGATTGACCTCCTCCAGACCAGAGAGGAGGTCAAATTGAAATTGGAGTTACAATTCAATTTTGTTAAGTTATTTTACTCTGCTTCGACATAAAATAGATGGAATCACGCTCTGTAGGATTTGAACCTACGACATCGGGTTTTGGAGACCCGCGTTCTACCGAACTGAACTAAGAGCGCTTTCATTCATTCAAAAAGAAAATCTTTTTCTATTCCTAATGTATCTCACGTACGTATAGTCTCCACAAATTCAAGTTATACCCACTTTACTTTAATTGATCTCGTCGCTACTGCCTATAAAGAAGAAAGAAGTAATAGGTAGGGATGACAGGATTTGAACCTGTGACATTTTGTACCCAAAACAAACGCGCTACCAAGCTGCGCTACATCCCTTTTCCAAATTAAATTGTTGTACAATGCCATTGTACACAATTCCTGTCTTCTTTTCCACATCATAATTTTCTTCTTCTTTCTTTCTCTATCTATATATAGAACCCTCGTGTCATTTCTTCTTTTTGGTCTCATATAATTAAGGAATTATATACATATAAAATCCAATATAATTTCGCCTATAAAAGAAGGATTACTTTTCCTTGGTAATATATAGGAAGAAGGGGTCATCTTTTTCTTTTTTAGGGATAGGAAAATTTCGTCGATATGGTTCATTTTATATATAGCATAACAATCTTGGGCAAGAGTTTATGATCATATATGTATTCCAACAAGGAAGGAGGATTTTCAATGCGGGATATAAAAACATATCTCTCTGTAGCACCCGTGCTAAGTACTCTATGGTTTGGTGCTTTAGCAGGTTTATTGATAGAAATTAATCGTTTATTCCCAGATGCTTTGTCATTCCCTTTTTTTTAATTCTAGTTATTGCTATGGGAGGGATAGATTTCTTCGTGATATGACAAAATTTGATCCTTTTCAATCTTTTTTTAGTATCGGAAGGAAAAAGAAAGAAAAGATGGATTGGGTTGAACCTCAGAGTCATTAAAAATTTGGTAAACCCCATTTTTGAAAATAGAAATTCAATTTAAAGGGGTACCCAAGCTAAATAAGGCCTCAGAAATCAGAGCATAGAAAAGGCGGGGCTGGCTAATTAAATGAAAGGATTTCGAACCAAAATCTTTGCTAATTCGACAAGGATTGTATTCTTTAATTATTTCTCTATTTTTTATTACTTAATTAAAGAATAAAAAAAAATTATTCTAATGAATTTTATTCTTCTTCTTCGGATTCAAAATAGAAGAATAAAAGAATAAGTAGAAGAATTAAGTTAAGTCAATCCAAAAAGAAAAGGAGGTTCATGGCCAAGGGAAAAGATGTTAGAATCAGAGTTATTTTGGAATGCATCAGTTGTGTTCGAAAAGGTGCCAATGAGGAATCGACGGGGATTTCTAGATATAGTACTCAAAAGAATCGCCACAATACACCCGGACAATTAGAATTCAAAAAATTTTGTCGTTATTGTCGCAAGCATACGACTCATCACGAAATAAAGAAATAGGAACATCGTGTGTTTGATCTTTCCAAACAACAGAAAGAGTAAGAACTTCATATTTAATATATAAAGAAAACATAGTATAGAATACAAAATACAAATCAACTCATCTGATTTCCGGTAGATATTATTTCATATGTATAGAGGGTATTCATATACTATAATATGAATCAAATAAGATATGGATCAAAGAAAAACTACTTCTTCTGGATCCTAAATTAATAAAATAAAGAAGTGAATTTTCAAATTTTCAAATTTTAAATAAGGAATAAATCATGTATACATCTAAACAACCTTTTCTTAAATCTAAGCAACCCTTTAGTAAATCCAAGCAAACTTTTAATAAATCCAAGCAACCCTTTCGTAAATCCAAGCAAACTTTTCGTAAATTCAAGCAACCTTTTCGTAAATCTAAACAACCTTTTCGTAGGCGTCCCCGGATTGGCCCGGGAGATCGAATTGATTATAGAAACATGAGTTTAATTAATAGATTTATTAGTGAACAAGGAAAAATATTATCGAGACGAATAAATAGATTAACCTTGAAACAACAACGATTAATTACTCTTGCTATAAAACAGGCTCGTATTTTATCTTTCTTACCGTTTCGTAACTATGAGAACGAAAAGCAATTTCAAGCCCAGTCAATTTCAATAATTACAGGTTCTAGACCCAGAAAAAATAGACATATTCCTCAATTAACGCAAAAGTACAATTCCAATCGAAACTTAAGAAACAACAACCAAAATTTAAGAAACAACAACCGGAACTTAAGTTCCGATTGTTGATGTTTTATTCGAATTCGAAAGGGCCAGACCTATATATATTATAAAGAAAGTAATCCAGCTCGTTGATTCCTACCACTTAATCTTAATTTATTGTATCTTCCCGGAGTTCCCTCTCCGGGAATTCATCTTTTATTATTCCAGTATATTACTTTATTTATACCTTTAATTGATGATCTTTATTTTATTGGAAATCGTGTAAAGATTATTTGGATTTGATACAGCTACTTGTGCAAGCATTTTACGATTAAGAATCAATTTCTTCTTGTACAGGTTGTGTATTAATTTACTATAACTATCGAATACTTTATATACCCGCGTTGCTGCGTTTATCCGAGTGATCCACAAACGACGAAAATCCCTCTTTTGCCTACCTCTATCTCGATGAGAGGAAACAAAAGCTCTTTTTACCTGTTGGGTAATCATTCGATTAAGTCTTAAATGAGCCCCTCTAAAGTTTGAGGCAAATGAACGCATTTTTGTTCGTCGTCTCCGGGCTATATATCCTCGCGGAACTCTGGTCATTGAATCAAATTAACCTTAATGAATAACTAATGATTTCTCTTCTTTTAGCCACCCTTTTTCTCATTAATAACAAAACTAATTATTCCGATATATAAAATATTAATTCCAATGGCTTTTGCTATAGTAACCTTCCCAACCACGATTTTTTATTCCACTCCGTTCAGTTATTTCTATACGAAATAACAAATTCATTCTAATAATACTAAAAAAAATAGTGGGTTCCATCGTTTCTATGGTTCCCTTTTAAACGGTGAGGCCCTCTCTATACACCGGAGCCCTTTCTTTCATCAAAAGGTATTGCGAACTTGTATAGTCCACATTCTTTGGCTCTACCTATCCATTATAGAGTAAATAGCTCTTTTCACAATAAGAGTTATCCATACAGTGACGGTATTTAATTATGAAAGTTGGCTAAGTAGCTGACCCTGTTAGTCCGTTCTTTTAAGATAAAGGAGCATAAGCCTTTTTCTTTTTATTACTATTTCCTCCGCTTAATGGATAACCATTTGCTACCAATGGGAGAATTGCTTCTTATTTCCAATTTAGATAATTGGATTTGCACCAAAGGAAACCATAAATTCCATATACCATAGAAATCTAGGATAGAGAAGCTATATCCTATTCATTGGTACTAATCATGGATACTTCAATTTTTTTTATATTTGTTTGAAGTCATGATCTGAACGAGTCGCACATACACCCTAGCACATGTTCCTCGACGCTGAGGGCATCCTTTAAGCGCGGCCGTTTTTCGAGCATTTCGTATTGGCTGTCTTGCGTTTCTAATAAGTTGTTTAACCGTCGGCATGTTGTATGTATATAGAAAAAAATGGATTGGTTTAGATCCATCTTAACCTGATGATTGCTCATCATGAAGTCTTTCTATTTTCTATTAAATCGAGGAAAACACGAATTTAGCTGTGAAATAACTTTACAAGAAATCCGGACACTACCAATCCTTAAACATTTCTGGAAACCACACTGGATCAGTATCGCAGTGCTTGTCAATCATTTCATCCCCTACAATATCGACAAGTCCATAAGCTTTGGCTTCGTCTGCTGACATAAAAACATCCCTTTCCATGTCTTCGGATACAACCCAAAAAGGCTTGCCTGTTCTTACTGCATAAACCCTTGTGATCATTTCGCGAACTTTGTGTAACTCTTCTACTTCTAGTAAAAATTCTGGTGTCCTTGCCCGATAATAAGCACTAGCAGGTTGGTGAAGCATAATCCTCGCGTGAGGGAATGCTATACGCTTGGTGGGTTCTCCTCCAAGCAGAATGAAGGACGCCATGGAGGCGGCTATTCCGAGGCATATTGTATATATATCTGGTGTCACCGTTTGCATCGTATCAAAAATAGCCATTCCTGAGATTAGCCACCCGCCTGGGGAGTTTATAAACAAAAAAATATCACTAATTCCATCTTCTATACTCAGATATACCATGAGACCTGTAATATGATTCGTGATCTCGCAACGAATCTCTTGACCTAAAAAAAGTGTCCTTTCTCGATACATAACATTGTATAAGTCAACCCAAGTCGCTTCTTCATCTCCAGGAATCCGGTAAGGTACTTTTGGAACACCAATGGGCATATTAGATTAATATTATTAAATTTAAGTAAGAAAACCACACTTTAATATGGAAACGTAAGAATGGAACAGAAAGAAAGAATCCGCAGTTTATTGTCTTAATTTTTATTCTTATTCTATATGAATATTATAGATTCTATTAATACGTAGATTGAAAGGTTATACATATAAGGAATGTAAGACAGATTGAATAAAGAAAAGGGAATGGGTGATTTGAATGCTAAACAAAGAGGGGTAGCGATCTATTCTTCGTTTTTTCCAAATTGGCCAAGTTACCCATTGCATATTGGCACTTATCGAGTATAGAATAGATCTGCTTCTCTTTCTTCTTATGAACAGAATTGGCTTCTTATTTTTAATGGAATGAAATAAATATTCGCGCTTTCTGACACAGAATCCCCTAGAAGGGTTAGGTACATAGGATATGGATAGTCTTTTTCAATGCGATAAAATAAAGCGACATCGTGTCTATTTTTCTTTGCTAAAGGGGTATTTCCATGGGTTTGCCTTGGTATCGTGTTCATACTGTCGTATTGAATGATCCGGGTCGATTGCTTGCGGTGCATATAATGCACACAGCTCTAGTTTCTGGTTGGGCTGGCTCAATGGCTTTATACGAATTAGCAGTTTTTGATCCCTCTGATCCTGTTCTGGATCCAATGTGGAGACAAGGTATGTTCGTAATTCCCTTCATGACTCGTTTAGGAATAACGGATTCGTGGGGTGGTTGGAGTATTTCAGGAGGAACTGTAACAAATCCGGGTATTTGGAGTTATGAAGGTGTGGCAGGTACGCATATTGTGTTTTCTGGCTTGTGTTTCTTGGCAGCGATCTGGCATTGGGTATATTGGGACCTAGAAATATTCTCTGATGAGCGGACGGGAAAACCCTCTTTGGATTTGCCCAAGATCTTTGGAATTCATTTATTTCTTGCAGGGGTGGCTTGCTTTGGCTTTGGGGCATTTCATGTAACGGGTTTGTATGGTCCTGGGATATGGGTATCCGATCCTTATGGACTAACTGGAAAAGTACAAGCTGTAAATCCAGCGTGGGGTGCAGAAGGTTTTGATCCTTTTGTTCCGGGGGGAATAGCTTCTCATCATATTGCTGCGGGTACATTGGGTATATTAGCGGGCTTATTCCATCTTAGTGTCCGTCCGCCTCAACGTCTATATAAAGGATTACGTATGGGCAATATTGAAACTGTACTTTCCAGTAGTATCGCTGCTGTTTTTTTTGCAGCTTTCGTAGTTGCTGGAACTATGTGGTATGGGTCAGCAACGACCCCAATCGAATTATTTGGGCCTACTCGTTATCAGTGGGATCAGGGATACTTTCAGCAAGAAATATATCGAAGAGTTAGCAATGGTTTAGCCGAAAATCTTAGTTTATCAGAAGCTTGGTCTAAAATTCCCGAAAAATTAGCCTTTTATGATTATATTGGTAATAATCCGGCAAAAGGGGGATTATTCAGAGCAGGCTCAATGGACAATGGGGATGGAATAGCTGTTGGATGGTTAGGACATCCCGTCTTTAGAGATAAAGAAGGACGTGAGCTTTTTGTACGCCGTATGCCTACTTTTTTTGAAACATTTCCGGTTGTTTTGGTAGATGAGGAGGGAATTGTTAGAGCAGACGTTCCTTTTAGAAGAGCAGAATCCAAATATAGTGTTGAACAAGTAGGTGTAACGGTGGAGTT
Source organism: Triticum urartu (assembly GCF_056163025.1). Classification (NCBI taxonomy): domain Eukaryota; kingdom Viridiplantae; phylum Streptophyta; class Magnoliopsida; order Poales; family Poaceae; genus Triticum; species Triticum urartu. Next base: position 4,622,502 of record NW_028259461.1, on the reverse strand, counting down.
CTATGGTGGCGAACTTAATGGAGTAAGTTATTCTGATCCTGCTACTGTAAAAAAATATGCGAGGCGTTCTCAATTAGGGGAAATTTTTGAATTAGACCGGGCTACTTTGAAATCTGATGGTGTTTTTCGCAGCAGTCCAAGGGGTTGGTTCACTTTTGGTCATGCTACCTTTGCTTTGCTCTTCTTTTTCGGACACATTTGGCATGGCGCTAGAACATTGTTCCGAGATGTTTTTGCTGGTATTGATCCAGATTTGGATGCTCAAGTGGAATTTGGAACATTCCAAAAAGTGGGAGATCCAACTACAAGGAAACAGGCAGTTTGATACACATTGTTATAGTATCTTTCACCTCTCTTTTTTGATTTGACATGGGAAACATCTCCCATCCTTTCTTTGACTCTTTTTCTTTCTTTATATGGGAAATTATCCCAAATGACAAATGAATAGGTGTGGAAGTTATAATTGTAAATAAACCAGGATCGAATCTATGGAAGCATTGGTTTATACGTTCCTTTTAGTTTCGACTTTAGGGATAATTTTTTTCGCTATCTTCTTCCGAGAACCACCTAAGGTTCCACCAACTCCAACTAAAAGAATAAAATAATTTCATTTAAGTAAGAAGTCCCCCTATCTGGGAGACTTCTTACTTAAATTAGTCTCCGTGTTCTTCGAATGGATCTCTTAATTGTTGAGAGGGTTGCCCAAACGCGGTATATAAGGCATACCCAGTAAAGCTTACAAGTAAACCAGATATGGAGATGGCGACTAAAGTTGCTGTTTCCATTTTTATAGAATTTCAAGATTACAATGGATCTACGAAAAGATCGTGTATTTACAACTACAACGGAATAGTATACAAAGTCAACACCAATGATTAAATAGAATTTATGGCTACACAAACCGTTGAAGATAGTTCTAAACCTAGGCCAAAACGAACTGGTGCAGGTAGTTTACTGAAACCCTTGAATTCGGAATATGGGAAAGTCGCCCCGGGTTGGGGGACTACTCCTTTTATGGGGATCGCAATGGCTTTATTCGCTATATTCCTATCTATCATTTTAGAAATTTATAATTCTTCCGTTTTACTGGACGGAATTTTAACCAATTAGGTTTCTACTAACTAAAACTAGGAAGTCAGAGTTTTTCCATCCAAAAAAGCCTTTCTAGTTTAAGATCTACATTTCTAGATATTATGGTAGTTCGACCGCGGAATTTTTTTGTTTCGGTATCTCTGGAATATGAGTGTGTGACTTGTTAGAATTGATCCTATTGATAATACATAGAAAGGGCCTGTTATCTCTATCAAGATGATTCTAATTCGTCAGATATTATTTATTCTAGTATCTGGAACACGAAATAGATAGAGTGGATCAAAAAAAAATGGAACTATGATTCATACTCACTATTAAGACCTCGCAACCAGACTGAAAAATTCAAGTAGTTCTTAAATAAAAATAAAAAAGAAATTTTCTTCCTTCCAATTTTGTTTGCCCAAAAGACAACTTTTTTTCTCTCGATTTTGTCGAGTCATTACACTGATTCAATAAATGATTATCAAGCGGTTCTTATTCGAAGAACCCTTGCCTTTTGTTTAGCTTGAGACTAAATCATCGTGGCTCTAGTATGAATCTAAGGTTTTAATTGAACTGATTCATAGGATCTCAACAAGATAATTTCTATATTACGCATAAAAAAACAAATCCTTTATAGGGAAGAGAAAAGTCAAGAAGCCTCTAATGACCAACATAAGGGAAAGGAAGAAAGAAAGACGCGCCAACTTGAGATTTTTTGGCATTATCATCACAAAGAAGATATTCCGGATTTTTCTTATTTGATATCTTCAAGGCAAATCGACCCAATTCAGTGGCTGATGAAGTTTTGAACCTTTTTTCTAATATTCGTTGAAAATTTTTGTGTTTCTGCTTGAGCCGTACGAGATGAAATTTTCATATACGGCTCTTAGAGGGGGACTCGGGTTAGTTACCTATCTCAATAAAGTATATGATTGGTTTGAGGAACGTCTTGAGATTCAGGCAATTGCAGATGATATAACTAGTAAATATGTTCCTCCCCATGTCAACATATTTTATTGTTTAGGGGGAATTACACTTACTTGTTTTCTAGTACAAGTCGCTACCGGTTTTGCTATGACTTTTTACTACCGACCAACCGTTACAGAGGCTTTTTCCTCGGTTCAATACATAATGACCGAGGCCAACTTTGGTTGGTTAATCCGATCAGTTCATCGATGGTCAGCAAGTATGATGGTTTTAATGATGATCCTGCATGTATTTCGTGTGTATCTCACAGGGGGATTTAAAAAACCCCGCGAATTAACTTGGGTCACAGGTGTGGTTTTGGCTGTTTTGACTGCATCATTTGGTGTAACTGGTTATTCTTTGCCTTGGGATCAAATTGGCTATTGGGCAGTCAAAATTGTGACAGGTGTACCTGACGCCATTCCGGTAATAGGATCGCCTTTAGTGGAGTTATTACGCGGAAGTGCTAGTGTGGGCCAATCCACTTTGACTCGTTTTTATAGTTTACATACCTTTGTACTGCCTCTGCTTACTGCCGTATTTATGTTAATGCACTTTCCAATGATACGTAAGCAAGGTATTTCGGGTCCTTTATAGGGAAGGCATATCATAGAGAATTATAATTATCATATATCATATCGGGTAGGTTTTGGTATTTCATTGCTACAAGCATGGGTTATTGTAAAATAACACATGTCATTTGGATACTTCTCTTCAACTCCAAAGTATTTTTATACAATACAAATAGTTGAAGTTAATTTTACGAAAGAAAAAAGGCGGATTATGGGAGTGTGTGACTTGAATTATTGATTTGGCCATGCAGATAAAGAATTGGATCTGCCACATTAGAATTCACAACCAAAGGTGTCTCCGCATCCAATCAACATGTAAGTCCCCTACCTAGGAAGGATAGGCTGGTTCACTTGAGGAGAATATCTTCTATGATCATACCGCAACCATGTCATCCATGAACAGGCTCCGTAAGATCCCATAGAGTAGAAATGGAATAAGTCATGTGACATGATCCAGTTCTCTATTTATTACACTTACCTTTTTATTATAGTATGGAAATGCATTCATTTTCTTTGCATCGATTGTGATCCGCAATACTATCGGAGTAAAAGAAGGGATCTAAGGAAGAATGTAGGCTAAACTTTTTGATTTTTTATTAGTAACAAGTAAATATTTTGTTTGGAGGTAAGAAACTTGCGATATTGAGGGGATAAATACCAACTAATCAAGAGACATGAGACAATCCACAAAGCAATTGATCATGATCAAATTTGTAAGCCCACTTGGATATTGAGCATTTACCCATAAGAATAGGATTATTTTCAATGAGTAGTTGTAGGTGCAACTTCGGAAAAGAGAATCTGATAAAGCTTTTCTTGCCTAGAGTCATTGAGTCATTATAAACCTTAATTCTATTAAGGATCTTCCGCGGTCTTATTTCTTTCACTCTTGCTCGAGCCGGATGATGATAAATTCTCATGTCCGGTTCCTTTGGGGGATGGATCCTAAAGAGTTCACCTATCCCAATAACAAAGAAACCAGACTTAAATGATCCTGTATTAAGAGCTAAATTAGCTAAAGGGATGGGACATAATTATTACGGGGAACCCGCATGGCCCAACGATCTTTTATATATTTTTCCAGTAGTAATTCTAGGTACTATTGCATGTAATGTAGGTTTAGCGGTTCTCGAGCCATCAATGATTGGTGAACCGGCAGATCCGTTTGCAACTCCTCTGGAAATATTACCCGAGTGGTACTTCTTTCCCGTGTTTCAAATACTCCGTACGGTACCCAATAAGTTATTGGGCGTTCTTTTAATGGTTTCTGTGCCAACAGGCTTATTGACAGTACCTTTTCTAGAGAATGTCAATAAATTCCAAAATCCATTTCGCCGCCCAGTAGCTACGACCGTTTTTTTAATCGGTACTGTAGTAGCTCTTTGGTTAGGTATTGGAGCAACATTACCCATTGATAAATCATTAACTTTAGGTCTTTTTTAGATATTTTTTGATTCATTCAACCGTGTGAAGTACCATAGGTATCTAGGAAATAGTTACTTCCAAGTGAATCTTCCCTAGATACCTAAAATCCATTTTATTATGATCCATTTCGCGAAAATATAGATTGTACCAAAGATGCTAAATTGTTTTCTTTTTATTCTAACTCGAAAAAGAAGAAGAAAAAAAATTGCAATGGATTTAAAACGAGAGTTTATTCTTAAGTAAATCAATTGGGAGATGCTTCTCTAGAGTGTCCCATATATGTTTTCTATCTTCCATACGAAAACTGTCAATTCTCAGAAGATCTTCTTCAGTCTTACTCAAAAGGTCCAATAGTGTATGTATATTGGCCCTTTTTAGACAATTATACGTTCTAGAAGTCAATTCTAATTGATCAATAAAAATACAATTCAATGGAATTCCTTTTTTGTTTTTCTTTAGATTAGTTAATCTTTTTTGAAAAGTAAAAAGGGGTGGAGTAAACCTGTTTTTATTTTCTTCGAAACTAGCGCCCTCTTCCTCCGCGTGTAGAAAAGGAAGAAATAAATCAATCAAATTACGAGAAGCCTCATAAAGTGCTTCCTTAGGGGTTAAACTTCCATTAGTCCATATTTCTAGAAAAAGTATCTCGTGTTTTTCATTTCCATTCCCACAAGAAAAAATACTATAATTCACATTTCGAACAGGCATGGATACAGCATCTATAGGATAACTTCCATCTTGATAGTTCTTTCTGAGTTCTGTCTGATATCCACGATCTCTCTTGATCTGTAAATCAATACAGAAATCAATGGGCTCTGTCAAGTTAGCTATAGGTTGTGCCGTATCAACGATTTCTACGGAAGGCGGTAAGATGATATCTTGAGCAGTTATGTATCTAGGACCTTTGACGCAAATGGATGCGTCTCTAACTCCATAGAGATTACTTCTCAATACAATTTCTTTCAAATTTAGTAAAATTTCTTGTACGGATTCTTCAATACCTGCTATTGTAGAATACTCGTGCGGCACGCTCCCAAATTTTGCACGTGTGATACATGTTCCTTCTATTTCTCCAAGTAAAGCTCTTCGCAAGGCAATACCGACGGTGTCCGCTTGACCTTTTCTAAGCGGGGACAGAATGAAACGACCATAATAAAGGCGCTTACTATCTACTCTTGATTCAACACACTTCCACTGTAGTGTTTGAGTGGATCCTGCTACCTCCTCTCGAACCATAATAGACTAGTATTATTATTTTATCATTGAATCGTTTATTTCTCTTGAAATGAAAGTTGAAAGCGGGTTAATTCTTTTACAGACGTCTTTTTTTAGGCGGTCGACATCCATTATGCGGCATAGGTGTTACATCGCGTATACAACTTAATCGCACACCACTTTTAGCAATGGCTCGTAATGCGGCATCTCTTCCACTACCAGCGCCCTTTACCATAACTTCTGCTCGTTGCAAACCTACTGTACGAATAGCATCTACTGCTGTTCTTTGACCAGCATAGGGTGATGCTTTTCTTGAGCTTTTGAATCCACAAGTACCGGCCGAGGACCAAAAAACCACCCGACCTTGTGGGTCTGTAACAGTTATAATGGTATTGTTGAAACTAGCTTGAACATGAATAACCCCTTTTGTTATTCTACGTGCACTCTTCCGTAAACTAAAACGTGCATTCCTACGTAAACCAATACGCACTTTCTTACGTGAACCAATTTTTGGTATAGCTTTTGCCATATTTTATTATCTCATAAATATGAGTTAGAAATAAAAAAAAGAAAAAAAGATACAAAGATATCCGTTTCAGGGTAAAATAAACCCTTTACTTTAATTATTTTAAATGAAATTATTTTATTTGGAATTGGAACATTTCCGCGGGTACTTTTTTTTACTTTTTAGAAAGTAAAGTTCTTTTTCGAAAGATTACCCCTGTCTTTGTTTATGCTTCGGATTAGAGCAAATGACTCTAATTCGTCCACGCCTACGAATCAGTCGACATTTTGTACAAATTTTACGAACGGAAGCTCTTATTTTCATATTTCCGTATCCTTTTTTAAACTATGAATCTAATCTTTTGGAAAAAATAAGTCTCTTCGCTTGAATTTTAGAACTTAGAATTTATTACCCTAGAAAAAAAAAGAAAAACCTAATCCTTTGAATCTTTGGTATCCTTCAAATCTTCGCTATCCTTCAAATCTTCGCTATCCTTCGAGTCTTCGATACGCTTCGAATCCTTATGGGGAAGTCTATAAATTATACGTCCCTTGCTTGAATCATAACGACTTACTTCAATTTTGACCCTATCCCCCATCAGTATTCGTATAGAACTAGACCGTATCTTTCCTGAAATATAGCCTAGGATGATGGTGTCATTCTCTAGCCGAACGCGGAACATTCCATTGGGTAGGGCTTCCGTAACTAAACCTTCGAAAGTTACTTTTGCTTCTCTCGGGTTTTTTTTTTCTCTCCTATTTTTTTTTTCTGTCATATTTTTTTTCTCCTATTTTTCTATTTTTATTTTAAAAATAGGAAGGGCGAGATAGAATTCGAGCACTATAGGCGGGGCGATTACCATATATAACATAAGACTTCTCCCCCAATTCTGTTTAGTCGAGCTTCTCGATCTGTCATTATTCCTCGAGAAGTAGAAAGAATAGCAATTCCCATTCCACCCAAAACTTTAGGAATTCCTTGATAGTTGGTATAAATTCGTAAGCCGGGTCGGCTGATACGCTTTAAAAAGGTTCTTGTTCTATATATTCCTTTTATAGTCTTTCTCTTTTGATGTCGCAAAGTTGAAACCAAGAAATATCTGTTACGTTCCTGATGTTTCCGAACACTTTCAATAAAACCCTCTCGTAGAAGTATTTTAACAATGTTTTCGGTAATATTTGTAGATACTACTCGAACTGTTCCTTTTTTATTCATGTCCGCATTTCTTATAGAGGTTAGTAAATCAGCAATAGTGTCCTTGCCCATAAGACTCTAATTCTAGGTTCCTCCTAATTTTTCTATAATCAACATGTTTTCTTTTTTTTTTTTTCATTTTGGATTTTAAAACATATACGTAAAACACAATCTACTAAATTAATTCTTTGGTCTCAATTTCGCCTACTAGTATTTATAATACTTCAGGAGCTAATGAAACTATTTTGGTAAAATTCAATTCTCTCAATTCCTCGGCAATCGCGCCAAAAACTCGAGTTCCTTTTGGATTGCCTTTTTGATCAATTATAACCGCAGCATTGTCATCATAGCGGATTATTATACCGTCTTCGCATTTGAACTCTTTACATGTACGTACAATTACAGCTCGAATTACTTCGGATCTTTCTAGAGGCATTTGGGGCAATGCGTCTTTGATTACAGCAACAATAACATCACCAATACGAGCATATCGCTGATTACCAGCAGCTCCTATGACTCGAATACACATCAATTTTCGAGCTCCACTATTATCTGCTACATTTAAAAGGGTCTGAGGTTGAATCATATTATTTTGATTTCAATTTGTTATTTCAATGCAAAAGGATGAAAGAAATATTGTCTTTCCAGAAAGAAAAACCGAGCATTTTTTTTTATCTTCCATACCCCTTTTAGGGTTCTATATCTCTAATCGAATAAATTGACTTCGTATGGGCATTTTACTGGCAGCTATGGAGATAGCTGCTCTAGCTACAGTTTCAGATACTCCCCCCATTTCATAAAGTATACGACCAGGTTTAACAACGGATACCCAATATTCGGGGGACCCCTTTCCCGAGCCCATACGTGTTTCCGTGGGTCTTAGTGTAACCGGTTTGTCGGGAAATATACGTACCCATATTTTTCCACCACGACGTGCATATCGTGTTATTGCTCTTCGTCCTGCTTCTATCTGTCTCGCCGTGATCCAAGCGGGTTCAAGTGCTTGAAGAGCATATCTACCAAAACAAATACGATTGCCTCGGCAGGATTTTCCTTTCATTCTTCCTCTATGTTGTTTGCGAAATCTGGTTCTTTTGGGGTTATAGTCGATGGTTCTCTTTCTTAGTTCCATCTCTACTGCAAAACTGGACATGAGAGTTTCTTCTCATCCAGCTCCTCGCGAATGGAATCAGAAAGCATGTAAATTTCTCTAATTCATAATATTCCAAAATATTACGGTACGGATAGATACACATTAATAGATAATAGAAAAAGTTCGGTTTTTTTTATATTGAATTTGTTAAAACAGAAAAATATAATATATAGTCAAAAAAGAAGATCTAGAATATATCCAGATGTGTGTGTATATTTATCTAAATTCTATATTTATAGATAATGTAATCCTTCTTAAAAAAATCCTTATTTTTACTCTTATTGAATCGCGGTAAAGTATTCTAATTCAATAAGAATTTCGCGGGCGAATATTTACTCTTTCCTGTCTTATTTGTTAATTTATAAACTTACCAAATAAGACAATTTTTTTGGTTTGTTCCGCCATCCCACCCAATGAAGTGTTAGGATTCTTTTCAATAAAATCCTATGGAATCATAGGTTCTGTCGTTCCCACTGCTTCTCCTTGAATGGTTAGGTCTGAATCCCGCAACGGAGCTTCCAAAAAATTTCTTTCCGAGTTAATTTTCTCAGTTTTATTAACCCGGGCGGCTCTTTATTATTGCTTTAAATTTGTAGTTCTTGTTTCAAGTTACAATTTTTAATTCTCTATTATTTTTATTATATTGATGCTTTATCACATTGCCTTTTATGATGTAATTCATAGACCATACATAGTGGAATCCTATATCTTATTTATTTCCTCTTCCTTCTTTCTATCATCCCTCCCTTTATCCACATCCCTTTAGTTTTGCTTCACAACCTAGAATCCCTTTTCTTTTTTAGAGAAAAAATTGCAGTTGCTACAACTATATGACACATCTACTCATTTATGTTATGATAGAGGTATTTATTCATATAGTGACTGTTTCTTAGTTAGGATCTCGACAATACGAAGCAATAGGTTGGTTATTAGTTAATTTTCTATAATTACTAAGTTTTTTTCTTAAAAAAAAGAAAAAAATAACGAGTCACACACTAAGCATAGCAATTATATTAAATGATTTATCAATTTTCATTAAATCTTATAGAAAGAGGTATAATTTCTTCTTTTGCAGGGATTTCAGGAAAAAAGTCTCTTGTCATTTTTTATTCTATCAATGGACAGAATCCGAAGACAAGATTACTTATTCTTCGTCTACGAATATCCAAATTTTTACACCTAATACTCCATAGATAGTCCGAATTGGATAGCAGCAATAATCAATTTTAGCGCGAATTGTTTGGAGGGGAAGTCTACCCTTTTTAATAGATTCGGCGCGTGCAATTTCTTTTCCTCCGAGACGACCCGCAATTTTTACTTTTACTCCCCTTATATCTGCTTTTTTAGTTAATTCAATGGCTTTTTTCATTGCCTTTCGGAATGAAACTCTATTTTTTAATTGGAAAGCTATATATTCTGCAAGAATGTTAGGCTGTCTATAAGGTTCTTTAACTTTTTCGATAGAAATATTAAATCTCTGGTTTACAGAGTTAATTTCCTTTTGTAGATCTTTCTCTAATTCTTCGATTGCTCCTTTTTTCTTTAATAAATTTGGGAATCCAATATGGATTATGACGTGGATCGTATCGATTTCTTTTTGGATTTCTATATGTGTAATTACTTCGGAACTTGAACCTGAGTCCATTTTTCTATTATGTGTAATTACTTCGGAACTTGAGTCTGATTCTATTTTTCTATTCGAGCCCTTTTTCCTATTCTTTTGTATATAGTTCTTGATACAATCCCTTATTTTTTTATCTTCCTGTAGACCTTCAGAATAATTTTTTGGTTGTGCGAACCAAAAGGAATGGTGTTTTTGGGTTGTACCAAGTCTGAAACCGAGTGGATTTATTTTTTGTCCCATATTTTTCTATTCTATATTTTTTTTACTGGGAATCGAAATCTTAGATGGATCTAAAGGTTATTTAGATTTCTTTACTATATTTAGTACAATTGTTATATGACACATGCTTTTTTTTATGGGGAAACTACGTCCTCGAGCTCGAGGTCTGAATTTCTTCATAATAGTACTCCTACTGACTTCGGCTTTAGTAATAAATAAATTCGCTTTGTCGAAATCCCTATAATGAGTAGCATTTGCGGCTGCCGAATAAACCAACTTTAAGATGGGATAAGATGCTCGATAGGGCATGAGGTTCAGTATCATAACAGTTTCCTCGTAGTAACGCCAGCGAATCTCGTCAAGAACTCTTTGTGCTTTGAAAACAGACATAGGGATACGTTTTTGTGCTTTGAAAACTCTCTCGAACTTAAGTAGACGATCGGTTGGAACTTTCCTTGCGAGTTTCCTTAGCCCACTTTTCTTCTTCTTTATCCTAGGGATATACTTTACTAGTTTGAAACTTGTCATAAATAAGGTTATTCCCCGCCTACCTTTACTTTATTTTGAATCTTTTTTTCTTCTTAATCTTTCTATTCAGAATTCAGTTAACGACGAGATTTAGTATCCTTTCTTGCATTTTCATAACTCGTGAAATGCCGAGTAGGCACGAATTCCCCCAATTTGCGACCTACCATAGGATTTGTTATGTAAATAGGTATATGTTCCTTTCCATTATGAATCGCGATTGTATGGCCAACCATTGTGGGTAGAATGCTAGATGCCCGGGACCACGTTACTATTGTTTCTTTCTCCTCCTTCATATTGACCTTTTCTATCTTTGCCAATAAATGATGAGCTACAAAAGGATTCGTTTTTTTTCGTGTCACAGCTGATTACTCCTTTTTTCCTTTTTAAAGAGTGGCATTCTATGTCCAATATCTCGATCGAAGTACGGAGGTCAGAATAAATAGAATAATGATCAATGGAAAAAAGAAAAAAATCCTTTAGCTGGATAAGGGGCGGATGTAGCCAAGTGGATCAAGGCAGTGGATTGTGAATCCACCATGCGCGGGTTCAATTCCCGTCGTTCGCCCATCGCATTATTGCAAATTCCAAAAATGCAATTTTCCATATTCCTAGTTACGTATTTACTTACGGCGACGAAGAATAAAACTATCGCTATATTTTTTCCTTTTCCTAGTTCTTCTTCCAAGCGCAGGATAACCCCAAGGGGTTGTGGGTTTTTTTCTACCAATGGGAGCTTTCCCTTCACCGCCCCCATGGGGGTGGTCCACAGGGTTCATAACTACCCCTCTTACTACGGGGCGTTTACCTAGCCAACACTTAGATCCGGCTCTACCCAAACTTTTTTGGTTCACCCCAACATTACCCACTTGTCCGACTGTTGCTAAGCAGTTTTGGGATACTAAACGGACCTCCCCAGATGGTAATCTTAAAGTGGCCGATTTACCCTCTTTTGCAATGAGTTTCGCTACAGCACCTGCTGCTCTAGCTAATTGCCCACCCCTTCCACGTGTGATTTCTATGTTATGCATGGCCGCCTAAGGGCATATCGGTTGAAGTAGATTCTTCTTTTCTCTCAAAAAACCCCTTCCCAAACTGTACAAGCTTCTTCCAAAGCATACGGCTTTCTAGATGTATATGACGATCTCTAGACAGATGGATCTTATATGAATCATATGATGAAGTACCACATGAGTGGATATATAGGAAAGGAATCCAAATCTGCCGAATCGCTCATGTTATGATCTTCTACATCCTAGGTCTCTGCGTTCCGTCATCTGGCTTATGTTCTTCATGTAGCATTCAGATCGAATGACTCTATGAAATTACGTCGATACTTCCACATATTATGGGTAACGTAGGAGACATCCCTATTTTCCCCCGGGGGTCTTAATTACCACTGCTTAGCTTTCAATTTGCCTCTGACCATCAAATTAAATGTGAATAACCCGTCCTCCTCTCTTTGAAACAAGGGGCGCTTCCGGTTCTGTGCGTGCTTCAAACAATTTTGTCTTCTCCATATTACCATATCTCTAGAGCCAATAATTTTCTATGAGGAACTACTGAACTCAATCACTTGCTGCCGTTACTCAACAGTTTTCTGTTGAGGTCTATCCCGTAGAGGTAGTCAAATTGGATCAGTGATCGATTTCTAGGTTTCGTCGTAAACCTAATTGGTTACTTCCAATTACGTAAATCAATAGTTCAAACCGCACTCAAAGGTAGGGCATTTCCCATTGATATAGGAACTTTTGTACCAGAAACAATAGTATCTCAATATAGCCCCTCTGGGATGTAAAATATATCTCTTCTCACCATCCCATAGTGTATGAGACAAATGTATGCATTTCGATTAGGGTCGTATTCTATGGTTACGATTCTACCAGATATGTCTTTTTGATTCCGTCGAAAATCTATTTTACGGTATAGGCGCTTATGACCTCCCCCTCTATGCCTTGCGGTAATGATTCCTCTGGAATTACGACCTTTACCACAACGGTGCCGTCCATGGATCAAATTATTTCGTGGATTGGATTTCACTTGCCTGTCTACGGTTCCCTTGCGTGTGCTCGGGATAGGTGTTTTGTATAAATGTTTCGCCGTATTATTAAGTATTCTCCTTTAGTTTTTTTCTCTATCTAGAAGTGGAATAGAATAACCCGGTTGAAGGTAATGATCATACGTCTGTAATGCATTGTATGGCCCAGAATAGGTCCTATTCTTCTACCTTTTCCAGGTAGTCGATGGCTATTCACAGCTACCACCTTAACACCAAAGAAGAGTTCGACCCAATGCTTTATTTCTGTCTTAGTGAATCCGATTCGACATTAAAAGTATATTGATTCTTTCCCATAAACGAAGACTTTTTTCTGTAAATACTGCGTATTTGATTCCATCCATAAATCGACTTTCCCTCCTATGCTCTGAGTTCAGTATCGATAAGAATTCGAGTTCTTATTGTTCTTATGTTATGGTATGAATATACCATACCAATTCGTTATGTATGGATGATGGATGAGATTCCATGGATAGAGAGCCAGTTCCAATAGACTTATGGAATGTTCCCGTTCGTGTGCATCCAGCAGAATTGAACCCGCAAATTTACCAATTATGAGTTGGGGCGCTTTAACCATTCAGCCATGGATGCTTAACAGGGATCATCGTACATCGTAAATAACCAATTTTCATATAGAAAGACATATCATAGAAAATGAAATCGAAAATATTCCGAGATGGCAAATATTCGGAGATGACTATGAAAACACCTCTCTGGATCCTCGAATTGAAAGAGAGATTGAGAGGGATCAAGAATCCTAATTCTCGCTATTTGGAATGGATCCAATTCTATTGAGTCTGACTCATAGTGATCATTTCTCTTTAGCAAAGAATGACCTTGGTTATCAAAGGATTGAACAACCGGGATCCATTTACTTATGATACCTAGTTGGCATTGATAACAAGGATCTAATGAATTATGAGTTTAATAGATCCTCTTTAGCAGAAAGACGTATATTCCTTGCTCATTATCAGACAATCACTTATTCCCAAACCTCGTGTGGGACTAATCGTTTTCATTTACCATCTCATGGAAAACCCTTTTCGTTCCGCTTAGCCCTATCGGTATTTTAGTGATAGGTTCTGTAGGAACTGGACGATCCTATTTGGTCAAATACCTAACGAAAAATTACGATTTTCCTTTCATTAAGGTACGAGGGCTTCTTATTCCACAAGAACGAAAGCACCTTTTCATTCTTTCATATACTAGGGGTTTTTACTTGGAAAAGACAATGTTCCATACTAAAGGATTCGGGTCCATAACCACGAGTTCCAGTGCACTAGATCTTGTAGCACTTAGCAACGAAGCCCTATCCATTAGTATTCCACATAAGAAATCCATTCTAGAAAAAAATACAATTAGATTAGCTCTTCATAGACAAACTTGGGGTTTGCGAGCCAAGGTAAGATCGGCTCGGGATCATGGGACCCTTTTCTATCAGATAGGAGGGGCTCTTGTACAAAATAGACTTACTAAGTAATAACCCCATAGAATCTATCTATATAAAGATAAAGAGGCAATCGTGTCAGGAAGCGGGTTTTTCTTTGGCCAAAAGGTACTTCGAACTTGGAACGAGCATGAAGAGATTAACGAGACTTCTTTCTCTTTTGAGTTTTTCTGGCGGACCTGCCGCGCAAGATCTTTGGTCTTCCCCTGGAACCGATGAAAAAAAGTGGATCGCTTCTTATGTACTCGCTCAGAATGATTCTTCTCTATCTATAGTTCATGGCCTATTAGAAGTAGAAGGTGCTCTGGTGCAATCCTTACCGACAGAAAAAGATTGCAGTCAGGTTGATAATAGTCGAGTGACATTACTTCGTCGGTCCGAACTAAGGAATCTGTTAGAAATGTTTTGAAATGGATATTGTTCTCTCTTTGATCAGGGATTGCTATATGAAAAGAAGTGGAGTTTGAAAAAGGGAACGGAATGCTCAAACCGGAACTGCTAGAGGAACGAATTTTCAATAGCATAACTTGGGCTCCTAGAATATGGCGCCCTTGGGACAATCTATTTGATTGCAGGGTTTTGTTCCGAAGCAAAGATATCCGCGGAGGCCGGTTCGTTCGTCCTATTCTGATATTCAGGACCAAGAGGTACTGGATTCTCTTTCGGATAGGCCCTGAAAGGAGAAGAAAGGCTGAAATGCCAACGGGACCTCTGTCTATTCTCTAATTCACCCGATCCGATAGTACCCGTTTTTGGAACGTCCAGTGCCAAAGTCACTGAATGGGTAAGTCACCAATCCAATCCCTTTGACAAATCGGATGTCATATTAGATATCATATTCTATATATATAGAAATATCATAGATAGAATAGACATATAGAATTTTTGGTCGGCAAATTCGAAGGAATCATTGAGTGAAAAAGGAGCAAAGAATGACAAAAGACGAGACTCT